>NC_056747.1:291427437-291459937 GCF_019279795.1 Protopterus annectens | reverse complement strand
AATTTTGCCTCATTTTTTTTGTTTTGTTTTTTCCTCATAAGATTTGTGCTTTTCTGGAAAATTGTTTCAAATTGTAGTCACTGAATAATGACAAAAATTTGAGTTTCAGATTTCATGTTCTTCAGAAAGTGCATGTTAATGTAATTTTTTTAAATTTAGCAACTTTCTAAGTATATAGCAGCAATATTTACTTTTTTTGCCTGATTTCGGGTCTTTGTCCTTCATTATTTTTTTTAATTTTTATTTATTCTTGCTCTGAGGTTGAAAAGTAATTCTTACCACACTCAGAAGGTAGAGCCACTTTCTCACATATATCTCATCAGAGTGGGTGTGAGGATTGTCTGTGTATGAAAGTAACTTAGCTTCTTGTCATGTGATCAGATTAACCAGTCTGGCTTACCAGGGAGCATTCATTAAAATAAATTGGAATATTGGGCTTCTATATGTTTGCATGAAACAAGCCTGAAATACATTGATTCCTTAATTATTTTCCACAAAAAATATATTGGAGGTATACACGGTTAACAATGAGGGTATGGTTGCTGAGTATGGGAACTTTCAGTGGATAGCAATGGCTTACCCTGCTGTCATGCTCAGATGAAACAGTCATTACTTTGACTTTTTAGAACTTGAGTGCATTTGTATAAAGCAGGTTGAGATATTTTACTGTGGCTCTTTTTTTAATCACAATTGGAAGTCTGATGCATTCATAGTCAAGTGGCTATAAATGATGGGTATGGGTATTTAATGGATTATAATGATTGCAGTTTGGTCTTAAATCAGGGAGAAGAAAACAACAGAACATGTGCATTTATGCTTGGTTTCAAAAGAAAAGGTGTAGGGAGTGGGAGGAATCATGGTCTAGAAACTGCTCAGGGCCCAAAATATGCTTAATCTGTCACCTCTTTTGATTTTATATTGGTGTATAAATGCTTAATCAACAGACCATTTAGTCTACCTTGGCTTTTCCTTTTTAAATCATTCACTGAATCATTGAAATAATAAATTATTATAGAAAACACAAAAAATGAACTGCTCAACGCCAATTGTTTTATTCCACTATACAGTCTGGTACCTTGGCCATTTGCCTTCACAGGATCTAAACCACAGTTGAAATGTGTTTCGTTTAGACAGGTATAAACCCCGTTAAATTAATTTAATAACCAATCAAACAATTAATTATTCAATTATTTGAATATGTTTTGTTAAAGCATATTTATGTTATTTTAATATTAAAAATGTCTTTACATAACAAGTATCAAATACACTAAATAAGAACAATCATTTATTTCTTGATTTAATCCTCTAGGGGACTGCATTTTGTAATTTATTATTAATTTCATTTCTAATTCAATTTATTAATTTAAATAATCACCTCCCCTAGGAAGATAAGGTTGTGCTAATACACAAAAAATAAATCCTGCATCTGATCCTCCATGCTCTTTCATAAAATGTTCTGCCACTGGACTCAGTATTTTGGTTTCTTATATCCCCCAAATGTTCTAATATGTGGATCTTCACCTTACATTTTGTTTGACCAAAATACCAAACAGGAATTTAACAGTTATACCCTATAATATATACGACCCCCCCCCATTGAATTTCAGTTAAAAACACTACTACCAGTATATTTTCTCTCATTAATAGTTGTGCCAATAAGGTTCTTCACTTTTGGTAAACCCTACAAAAGCCACTGCATGTTTGTTTTATGCAAAGATCAAAATATGGTCGACAGTTGGTATGGGGCAATGTCTTTTGTACTTGGTCCTCATGGAAAATGGTTTATGACCACTTTTGAGCTATGGAGTGTATTCAAAACATTGAAACATTTAAATCATAGTTTGTTACAGACTAACATAAGAAATCATTGTCTTTGTCTGTCTTTGTGACTGTGTGTGTAGCATCTGAAACTATATTTTCGGCTGTTGGCTGGACAGTGTTTTTTACACATTTGGTAGACCTCTGTGACTGTACTATGGCAAAGTGCCATCTGTTAGCCTTGGTTCTTGCTTTTACTGATTGTCATTTCATTAGCACCATTATTCATGCTGAGGTCCTCATTTGCATGTGTTCTTCACATCACCAATATGCCTGATAAACAAAAACATATCTCTTTGTCAGCCCTGTTATTTCATTATCTGTTAGACTGTGTTTTTACCATATTTTAAGGACAGATTTTTTTAAAGTCCATGCTGTTTATACATACATAAAGCTCAAATGGCCATTACCCAAAAATATGTGTAGCTTACCATAAGGTTTGGTAACTGTGCAGTAGGTATCAGCCCCTGCATGGTGTGTGTGTGTGTGGGGGGGGGGGGTCTTTGACCCTCACATATAAAAAGTCTTTTGGAATCTTTCCTATTGGAGCTTTCAGTTTTCAAGAAACTAGTTCTGAACAATTAATCTTTGATGAAGTGCACCATATCCCTTATCTCTGTGAATCACTTGTAAGCTTTCCTGGTGCTCATTCGTACATACTAGCTGTACACACTGACTATCATATCTGTGCCTCCTGCCACACTGTACTGCACCAGGAAACATTACTAAGTGTTATCAATAGGTTTTTATTGTCAGAAATTTGAAGGCAAAGTATAGTGTTCACTTGAAGATTTCTAGATAGATGGAAAAACGTGTTTTAAAGTAGATTTACCGTACTATCATAACTGAAAAAATGCATTGACCATTTTATCTTTGCTCTATGTAATGAGGATCTTTTAGAATTTCATTTGTATCTCTGCCAAATTCACATATTCTTTCATTTTTCTTCTTTAAAAATTCAAAGAATCAAAACAAAATCTGAAAGGCATTTTAGAGGGCAGACCTCTATCCTGTAGGTATTTTGCTGGTGCAATCTCTGCAGCATGCATTCCCGATCTAGCACATTCTGTACAGCGTACATTCAGACACTGTAGATGGGCATCCACCCCCTTCCTTGTCAGTGCTTAGACTTCTGAATTTTATCTTTGTTTTGCATGACTGAAAAATTATGATTTTCTTAAATGCAGGAATTAGTCTATTACACTTGGTAGCCTTCTCCTCTTTGAAACAATAACATCATAGCCCCTCTGCTCACCAGATGAGTTTCCTTTTTAGCCTTCTTTCTTCATGGTTAACAATTTGAATATGTATACTATCTCCTCAAATTGTTAGCAGCTCTTACAGTGTACAGAATATAGTTCCAAAACATTTGCACTTTAATCTGTGTTACCTAGCAACACAATTATTTAAAGGAGTAAAATGAAATGCATCCTCTGCATCATTTAAGGAATTTAAGTTTGTGAAACAGATGCCTGAAAATAGTTCAAAAATGATTTGAGGCATATTGCTGTACAAAAGTCATTAAACATGACATATTATAGATAGACCTCCATTCTTTGCGTACCAATACAAAATTCATTGTGACACAGAGTTCTACAGAATATAGCTGTTTTATTAGCAAAATGACAGTGAATCAACTATAGTAATACACTTATGTAAAACATGAAATCATGGCAATGTTTATCCAGTCAGGCCAGTATAATGCAAAAGCTTCTATTTACTTTTATAATAATTAGGGCTGACAGAATTTCTAGCTCTTTAAAATATCATGCCTTGCTTTGAACACTGTTCTGGCACATCTGTGGAAGAAACAGACCTTGTTTTAACACACACACACAAACACATACACACACACACACACACACACACACACACACACACACACACACACACACACACACACACTGCGAGTTATTCATGCTGTTTAATGCCACCAGTGAGGCTAATCTTAAAATAGTAGACGTGGTCACAAAACATTCTTACAATATACCAAGAAACCACAACTGCTGGCTTGCCTGATTAGGTCTTTAGGTATATTATTTTCCTGGTGTGTCAGCTAGGTAAACATGATGATCCACTTAAAGTTCATAACTAAATAAAGCCAGCTATTAATGTACAACAGTGAAAATTCTCAAACAGTAACTAAATACCATATAGATAATCTGCTGGTTATTAACAGTAGAACACAAGCAATGAACTCCATCACCAGTTGTTGTGTCTTTTGGCTTTTCCCAGTTAGGGGTCGCCACAGCGGAACTCTGGTCCGTTAATGATTGGCAGTAGATTTTTACGTGCTGAGTTGCCGTCCATGATGCACAACCTTCAACGAAGGTACGCCCATCTCACGCATGTCTCCACACAGAAGACACTCTGAGAATCAAACCGGACAACGTCTTAGTGGGAGGCGACAATGCTACCGCAGCACCACCACCGCAGTATTAACATCTAAAAAGCAACATATAAATACATTAAGACTAATGAGAAGTATAAATTCATATGGGATACTAAAAATACTTTATACATTAAATTTACAACACATAACATGCCACATTTGTGACTGCTAAGCAAGGAGTGAAATTCTAAATGCAGTTTAGATTGCAACAAACTTTCTCCTATGTTTTGCTATGGATGAGCCCTATATTGGGAGTATCTTCCAGAGTGCAACAAATGACACTGTCCTTTGTTAAAATCACCACATATTAGTTTAGTACCTCTTTGATACAAGTTACAAGAACAGGGAAATGAAGCATCCAGTGTTCATTGTTGGCACTAAAGTTGAATTTCTGTTCTTCGCTGATTCACTGCACTCTGTTCATATTAACCTCAGCTCTGTGCCCAGGTGCAGACAAATCTTTCAGCTCATTTACCATGATGCAAAAAAATAGATTTTTGGTGTCTAATTTGCAAAATGATGACTTCACAAAAGTAGTTAATCCATGTCTGTTACAAGGGTCCAATAATATCAGTTTAGTTGGCTAAATTCTGGTTTGATAAAATAAGGAAAGGTAATCAATGTGGCTACTATTTTCCCATCCTGGGAATAGAACTGCTGAACAGAGGAAGAATCTGGCTTGCTCTTTTGTTTCCAACCTAAGGTGATATATCTTCATATCCACAGAATAAAAATGCACAGCATAAAACCATATACCTCAAAAAAGCTCACCACTCATTGTAATTGCCTACCACAGTTTGGTCAGTTATCATGACAGTAAGATTTAGAGACGTATTGCCACAATGAGAAATACCTCATTATCAGTGCATTAGTGTGAGTCTGAATCGCATACCATCCTATAACTAGTACTGTCAGACCTCAGGCAGTAGTGCTCACCCGAGTGATCCACATATATCATTGGCCAGTGCATCTCCCTACACTCATTCACATACACACCTTCATTCATGCCTCTATAGAGTCTTTATATTTTCATCACATTCAGTATTTGTGTGAGATATAATCTCAATAAAAGCAATAGCCTGCATGATTACTTCTGTCTTATTAAACTACTCCGTGTTACCTGCAGAATTTGTAGTGATTAGTGTCCCTCCTCACTTAGTTCAAACGTTATGCTGATGGATGTCTGATTTGTTTTCCATTGCTAATCTGCAAATGAAAACTTAAGTAGTTGTAATGGTGCAGTGAATGACACAGCAGGGGATTTTTTTTGTGTGTGTGTTCACCATGGAGATCCCAGAGCACTGGTTACTGTATAGTCTGAATGTAATGAACCCTATCCTATTATGTGATTTATCTCACTTTACTGGGTTATCCTACCTTCAGATGAGTGTGGTTATTACAAATGGCATTTCAGTGATTTTGTTTCATCATAGATTTTTGAAACCCCATTTATTTATACTGTGCAGGCTAGTAGTGTAACAAAATGTTTTTCTTTTCACTTCTCATATATAGATATAAGCCCCCTACAAAAACATTTTTTGTTGCATTTTATAGTAATGTTTTTCAATGCAAAGCTATTTATATAGTATAATTTGTCATAAAGTGATTTGACTGAACACAGGTAAAACCACTTTCCTGTGGGAACAACAGGTGCATATACTTGATTTTGTAGGGGTGCGTTTGCCTGACACAAAGGCACAAACTGGTTGCCTCATGCCTGTTAGGAGTTTGTCAAAGTGTACCATCATAGGCACAGTGAGCAAAACAATGCCCACACTGACAAGTTGCATGGGGCTGTGACACTCACATTCTTTTGTGGAAAGGCAAAGCAGGAATATCACATGAAGAAGCAAATCTTCTAATCATTTGTTTTTCTATTATTAATCCTTTCTTAACACACACACACACTTTTAAGCTATAGGTATAAGGGAATAGTATGTCAAACTGTAAAACTGCAGGTGAGATACTGAGACAGCTAATTGGGATATGTATCAGTAGAACTTGTTCATCTGTTTGTTTATCTCCATACCAAAGCTTCTTGTTTTCTGTAGTAAGTCAGCCAAATGAAATGTTTCTGTTATACATACTGTTTAGCTGTGCTATTTATTTGTTTAGTAAATATGTTTATTCTGCTTACATGTGTAGTCAGAAATTGGTTGTGCGTCAGGGCTTGCAATTCGGCACGTAAAAATCTACTGCCAATCATTAGCAGACCGGAGTTCTGCTGTGGCGACCCCTAACCGGGAAAAGCCGAAAGACACAACAACAACAACACAACAACAACTTAAGCCTCATGCTGTTGCTCCCACCATTTACATTTTTTCTACATGGGACTGAAGTGTCAAATCAACTGTCACCATCTCCGTCAATTTAGTGCCACTTTCCTACCTTCTCGCTACCTTCTCTGATAATCATGCTTGACTGTTGCAGGCTTGCTTCTTCCTCTCACTCCCAAATTGCCTTCTGCTTTCCTACACATTTTCCCCAAACCACTGTAGTCTATTCTCTTTGACATTTTCTGCAGTTGGAGCTACTTTGGCTTCTGCTTATATCATCATCTCTTTGTCTGTCTCACAGTGTGCATTCTACCACCCATCTTGGGCACTTCATCTCCATCATCTCTAACTTCACAAACTGCTCTGCCTTCACTTCCCAGGTTTCTGTAACCCACCACCCATCTGTCATGTAAAACCCTAAAAATATGGCCCATATTGACTTCAAAAGGGACACAATATTTTCAACTGTTGCCACTGTACAAATAAAAGTTTTTCAGAGCATATAAAGTTTATCTAACTATACCTTTGTTTCTGGACAAATCCAACTATTGATACCTCTCTACGTCTTTACTACATTCCAGCTCTGTGACCTTAATGCAACTACTACTTGTTATGCATGCAGTTTACTCCACAATTAATTAATTACATTCTGGGTATAACTGGAAGTACACAGCTAATAATGATCTGTCAATGTACCATAGTGCTGTGATGGCATGATGGTGCTCATGTTTCATTTTCTCTAAAAACTCAGATTTATTAAGGTCTCCAAACTCACCAACAGCATTATTCACCTAGTATATTTCACAATATAACATAATTTCCCCAAATTATTAATGTACCCACACCACCCCCTCTGATCACCTCTGAACAAGTCCTGAATGATCTCTCCAAAGCCAAAAACACTAGCTCCAGCTATCATACTAATAGGCTACGCTGTCTGCTAGACCCTCTACTAAACCTATTCAACCTCAGTCTCTCCATTGTATTTGTACCAAAGGAATGGTGAATTGCAGAGGTGAGATCCATTTAGTGATTCAGGAAACTAAATCTATAAGCCTCATCAGACTTACCTGCAATGCAACGGAACACATCATTATCGAACTTATTAACAGTGATATAAGCAGTCTACAGGCCGCATACCTAAGCCAACTTGGGTTTGTTTCAAGGCTGATATTGCCTCCTCAGTCTGGTGGGCTTTTTTGAGCAAGTCACTGACACATTAGACTCGGGCAAATCAGTTCACACTGCCTACTTAGACCTGGCCCAAACCTTTGATACCATCCCATATGCTGGCATTATGAATAAGTTAATCAAACTTAATGTAAACCCTATGTTACTTACTGCACAGAAAACTGACAGAACTGGATGTGGGTGGCATGCTTTCTTCAAAAAAAATTAATTAATTAATTAATTAATTAATTAATTAATTAATTTAAAAAAAGTAGTTACCAGTGATGTCTCTAAGGATCAGTTACAGGACCATTTCTTTCTGACATCTACTACTCTGATGTCAGTGTTGACTTCAAGGGCTTGTGGTTGACCACATTTGTACATGTCTGTAAGCTTGAAACTGTCATTAACTCTCCATCTGACTTCCAGATTCTTCAGCAGGACTAAGATAACACTTAGTTTTAAGTGGTGCCAGGCACTACTTAATCATGTCTAAAAAATGCAGTGGTGTGTTCTTTGGCAAACCTGGGCATCCATGCACCTACCACATAGGTAACACCCCTTTGAAAGGTTATTCAGTCATTAGGGACCTGAGCAGCACTTTCATTGACAATAAACTATTATTTTTCAACATATGGCCATCATTGCTAAGAAATCCTTTTACCCAGACAGACAAATCACCACAGAGTGTTTCTTCCAGATCAAAGGAAGTTATCATGGCTCTCTTTTACTCTCTCATCAGACCCATAACAGAGTTTAATGGCCCATTTGGTATGGACTTGTCTAAGCATGTGACCCAGCTTGAGAGATTGCAGCTTTTCCCAATAAGATAATCAAGGGCATGTCTTCCTAGAGCTACCCACATTGGTTTAAAGTGCTCTCTCTCTTTTGTGTTTCCAACAGACTCTTGAGAGGTGGCCTTTGTCTAGCCTACAGAGCCTCAAAGGATCCAGTTGCCGTATGTTCCTGCTCATCCACAAAAGTCATAACACCCTAAATATCCACTCAAAAGCTTCTAACTTCCACGAAAACATAAAAAGGACCTGCTAGTGAGATAAATATATACCCCAGAGAATCCCTCTTTTATGGAATATATTTCTTTTGAATATAAGGCAAAGCTGCTCCCTCACCATTTTTAAGTATAATCTGGACAAATGGATGGACAATCATAAATACATCCCAGATCTGGCCCCTTAATCCCTCATTATAAGGGGTCAAAACTAGGTATAAATCAGTCTCAGTGGGTACATATGATATGGAGTATTGTGGCAATCTACTAATGGTTCTCTGGATCAGCAGTCTAGTATTTACCTGTGAATGAACCTATAATGCATGTGAAAGTATAAACATACATGGGGTCTCCTATATCTGACCAAAACCCAAAAACCATTTCCTCAGTCATTATACATCAAAACACATTAACTTTGATTGAAACAGATGTACTTAAAAAATAGGTGGTTTGGAGCAAAAGAACATATATAAAATATCACAAGGATAGCGGAAAGGCCCCCGGTATCCCTGTCGCACAAACCCAGAGAAAGCATGATCAAAATATCATAAGGATAGCGGAAAGGCCCCCGGTATCCCTGTCGCACAAACCCAGAGAAAGCATGATCAAAATATCATAAGGATAGCGGAAAGGCCCCCGGCATCCCTGTCACTCAAACCCAGAGAAAGCATGATCAAAATATCATAAGGATAGCGGAAAGGCCCCCGGTATCCCTGTCACTCAAACCCAGAGAAAGCATGATCAAAATATCATAAGGATAGCGGAAAGGCCCCCGGTATCCCTGTCACTCAAACCCAGAGAAAGCATGATCAAAATATCACAAGGATAGCGGAAAGGCCCCCGGTATCCCTGTCACTCAAACCCAGAGAAAGCATGATCAAAATATCATAAGGATAGCGGAAAGGCCCCCGGTATCCCTGTCACTCAAACCCAGAGAAAGCATGATCAAAATATCATAAGGATAGCGGAAAGGCCCCCGGTATCCCTGTCACTCAAACCCAGAGAAAGCATGATCAAAATATCATAAGGATAGCGGAAAGGCCCCCGGTATCCCTGTCACTCAAACCCAGAGAAAGCATGATCAAAATATCATAAGGATAGCGGAAAGGCCCCCGGTATCCCTGTCACTCAAACCCAGAGAAAGCATGATCATTCAAGCAAAAAAAAATGCAGACAATCTCCTGGATGCAGCGATCTTAGAGGGCACAAAAAATCTGTGTGCATTAAGCCTACGCACACTGCTGCAATTTACAGCATGCAAACAGTCATGGGCAGCTATGATTGCACAACAAAACCAAGCAAATAGCTATTGAGCAGCTTATTGAAAACCGCGTGGTTGTTCAAAAACATTGCTCCTGTCTAGCAGTTACTTTGACATCTTCACTCATAATAATACAAGAGGTAATGTGAGAGCAAATAAAATTTCATCCACACCTCTGGAGAAGAATATTTGTTTGCACACACTTTCTTTCAACAGCCAGCCTCAAGTGACTGTGTGGAAAATGCCAGGAGGGATAACTATACCATTTTGGTTGCCTGGCTTACATTTGCACAATGAATACTGGAGCAGGTCTTCACTGTCTAATCACAATTGGTTGATTTCTTTCTCTTTAAGATAGGTTTCTATGTGATGTTAGGATCAATGTTGTGTGAGAGTTTTGTGCACCATTTAGGGATGTTTACTCCTTTCCCAAAGTTTGGTTATAGAAGTGTCAAGGGGGGGGGGGGCTATGAGAGGTTTATTCCTACATGAGGGATGCAGACTGGCTTGGTCTCTGCAAAAAAAAAAAAAATGTGCAGGAGGCGGTGGGTCAGTTTTTTATCAAACAGTTGTGATTGGTGAGTGTTTTGACAGTTATATCTCAGTTTTTTTAACAGATGAAGCCTTTCAGTCAGAAATAGAATAACTCCGTAGTGAATTGTGATGCTGCTAGAGGTCTGGTTATTCATAAGAAACCTTAACACACAAATCGGGTTTGTAAATCTGTTTTAAAAAGCTTTATTTGCCACTGTATGTTGCTTATTAATTGTTTACTGTTCTGGAATTCATTTTACTTAACTGTTCAGAAACATAGTGATCCCAACTGGCAGATACTATACAAGGAACATTTTGGTGCTATATCCACACAAGCAGCAATCAGCTGACTTTTATAATATGCTTCTGAAATGAGTAATTAATTAGTTTAATTAATATTGGGCAAACAGAGTACTCACCCACCCCCTCTCCACACATGGGTATGCATACACGCACGCACACACACACACACAAATTTGAAACAAGCATGCAACAAAAAAACTTTAATTTTATTTAACCTCCATGTGGCAGCTTGATGAATGACTTATGTAGGTTGGATGCTGTGAATAAACACTTTAGAAAAACACATGTTCTTTTTTGCAGTTGTTAAGTATATTTCTTTAAGCATGTCATTCTTGCGTTTTTTTATGTACTATATAATTGTTTTAAATTCACATTTGTGCAGCTTAATGGAACAAATTGTTTGTGCATTTATAGAATGGATACTCTATTTGTAAAAATATATATTTTTTTGCAAACAGCATGTTATACTCTGTAATGATTGTCTTTATACATGTGTATTCCTTTTCAAGTGTGTGAACGTTGACCATTTTATTTACAAAGTATGGGGTCAGATATGCAGCTTTTACAAAACCAAAGTAATGTTGTTTAAATGTACTATTTTCTTTAACTGTGTTGCCATTGTACAATTAACTGTAATATACGTGTACTCTCCACTTGCCTTTGGAGTCAGAACATTCATCTTTTATGACTGCTTTTAGATGTGGTGTCACATAAAAATAATTGTGACCAAAGAGCCATTATACATTGTGGTACAGAAATATGTTTGTGTAAACATAATCAGTTAGGCAGTAAATTTTACTCTTTAAAAACTTGGTTTGCATAGTCCCCAAATGCTGCTCTTAATGTGAAAAAGCCAATCAAGTAATTACATTTGTAAATCACTGCAAGTACATTAGTATGGTTCATCTGGTGATCTTGGGACTTGCAAAACACACACACACAAATTATAATGTGGATTGATCTCTAGATGTGTGCAAATCTAAAAAGTAACTGACATGGTTTTGAAAGTGTTTTTTAACCTCATGATGTTTGCAAACTTAAGTTATTTGAAATGTGTTTTTTGTTTTCTACCACTGCTTTGGGACTTGGGCTTTTCTTTTGCTGCTAAGAGTGAGGAAAGGTAGCCAAACTCTAGCCTCCCAGTTAGATTGACAGTCCACTCCGATACTAATTATATCAGCCTCTTACATCACCTAACCCTACCTAGGCCCTAATGCACCATCCCCTATTAGAGGGTGAAGACTTCAACACTTGGTGAATTCTGGTTCACAATAATAGGAAGATCCAACATTGAAGAATCAAAAAGTGACGTCGCTATGAATGCTTGGCCACCACAAGCCATTTATCTCTGTGATAATGTTTCTGACACTACCTGCTTACAACCCAAAAAGCCAGAAGATCAGTTTATTGGTTAACTGCCCTTCCAATTGATCCCTCCCAGTTTCCAGCCAGGACCAGAGCTATCCAGCCCTCTTTTGCACTAAATTTACCACCTGGAAACTGAAGAGAGGAAAAATCTGAACAGAAGAGCCCTGATTTCACCACCTGGAACCTGGAGAGAAGATGAATCTGAACAGAAGAGCCCTCAGCAACTCCTAGACTCAGGAAGAAGCTTGACAGTGAAGACTCCAGACTGTAGTACCATAAAACCATCCTCTGGGACCAAGAGTATTCCACCTCTCACTGCAGCTAACCCACAGCAACCAGGTATTGACACTGTAGCCACTGCGCCTGCATTTAGCATTTAAAATTTATATAATCTGCTGTACAATAAAAATTATTGTTCCAGGGCACCGCTCCACACTACTATAGTCTTTACACCCCAGGCACAATTTGTCTGTACTCAAAGAAGATCGGAGATTCATATGCTTATTAAACGTGCTTGTATATTCTACAGTTCACCACTTGCTGGATTTTTATTCCATGAATACAGAAAGCCCATGCAAAAGGTTCTGAGGTCTCAAACGTTACTTACTTTTTTAATCCTACTTGTGTACATCGGTGAGCTCTGTGACTTGTTTTCCACTGTATGCTATTTTTCTGGATGAATCTACTGTTCAAAAATGGGAATGACCTATTGTAGCTTTAAGTGACTACCTCTCCTGCATATAAAAAGGTCTGTCCAGAGGAAGTGGAATAATTATATATATATATATATATATATATATATATATATATATATATATATATATATATATATAATCCTCTTATAAGCAGGCACTGTAATATTCTCTTGTGTAATAAAAAAGGTTTATCCTTTCATATTATATGTCAGGAGATAATGAGCCCCATAAAAGTGGGCACGGCCTCATACTACATGTGACAGTGTGATAGACTGGAAAAAGTTATGTAATAAAGCTTTCATACTTGGCTCCAAGGAATATGAGCCCCACTGATGTAGACACAGCCTCTCATTTTACATGTCTTACAAAACAGACTAATGAAGTCTGGTGATAACCTTAGAAAAGCAGACATTTTCAATGATCAAAGTGGACCCCTCTCTATTAGATGGACCCGATGAAGCTCAGGTGAGAGTATTTTCTTAAATATAGTTCTATAGGTGTAGGTCATAGTATGTTGAATGCTTTGTTTGTTAGATGTTAAAAATAACAATAAAAATAAAACCTTTTAACTAAGAATGAGTTCCACAGACTGCTGTGCTGGTAAACCCATGAGGGTCTTTCAGGAATATTCAAATAAGGGACTAATCTCTAAGCGTTAGGATTGGTGAATTCTGCTTCACAATGATAGGAAGTGCCAACATCAAAGGATCAAAAAGTGACATTTTTCCATCTCCTACATTTTCCTCCAATCAGCTGCTATGGACCCACCCACCATTGTCTGTAACTGCCTTTAATTAACTGATCTGTTGAACGTAATGTATTAGACGAACAATGCCAATGATTCGAAAATTTTCAAAACCGTCACAGCCAGCAAAATCTGTTGCCCCTAAGAAGGGTTCAAAGAAAGCTGTGAAGAAGCATGACCTCGACCCGATGGAAGACAGCTCACAACAAATTTCTGAATGCCTTCAAAAGATCCATGAAAGGTATCTCACAGATAGTCTGGAAGATCCGACAAGACTCATTGCAGACTTAGGCCACTACCCATCAGATTATGAACTGAGCAGCGAAGACAATCACTACCAGGAGGAAGATGCCAGCAAAGTCAGCCCTGAGGTTTTGGAAGACTTTCACCAGTGACTTCCAAGCATCGCCCTACTAGAAAGAGTCCAATTCGGCAAGAATCTAATTTCAACATAGAGACCCGTAATCGCTACAAAGTGTTCAACACTGCAGGGAGAGGTAATCCTGAAGACTCTGGAAATAAAAAGATTCCCCCGGTTTTTCTCAGAACAGAAGATAATTGGATTCATATTTCCAAAACAATAACTGACCAGGGTATTTCACTAAGCAAGTCTATAGCAACAAGGGATGGAATCAAGTGAACCGCAGCCTCTGCCACAGATTACAGCGCTCTGACCAAATACCTAAGGGATTCCGAGCTGGAACCTCACTCCTGGTTACTGGAATCAGATAAACCGCTCAAAGTAGTCATCAGAGGGATCCCCACCTTAATCTCAGAGCAAGAAGTGGAATCAGCCTTGCAGGAGAGCGGTTTTCCAATAAAGAAGGCTAACCGCATGAAAAGTGGCCCCTCACGCAAACCCTGCCCACTTGTCCTTGTGCAGCTTGAAAGGAACGACACTGGCAAGCGCATCTTTCAACTCACAGATTTGCTTTTTCTTAAAATTAGAGTTGAGACCCCAAACAACAGACCTGGGGTTGGCCAATGTCATAGATGCCAAAAATTTCGGACATGCAGCCAACATGTGCTTTAACAAACCCAGATGCGTCAAGTGTGCTGAGGAACATTGGGCCAGAGACTGTAAATGACCATGAGAAGAAAGAGCTACTTGTGCCAATTGCGGCTTGGACCACCCTGCAAACTACCGTGGATGTGCAGCACACCCTTCCCAGTGTGCTTCTGGCAACAGCAATACAGGACGACCAGAATCACGTCATATCACGGCAGCTAAAACAGGGACTCCTGCTTTGTCCTCACCAACGTGGAGCATCAGGGTATCACCCACCTCAAGGTTATGTGCAGGAAAACACAACTCAAGAAAAGAATAGTCTTCCTCCTCGCTCTGATCCTCTTGTGGCACCCATGCGGTTCACGACTGCAACGGGCTCATGCTCTTAGTGAACTTACTATCAAGCCCAAAAATCTAAAAGTTCATAGAGATTGCATCTCTGCTGCTCCAAAATATCTGCTCTGCAAAGAGTGGAATGGAAATCCTTACAGCCATAACCAGTGTGATTCCAACAAGCCTAATCTCTTTTCAAAACGAACCTTAGAAAGTCACAACTACTCTGAGATTTTAAAAGGACCTCTAGTCAACAGTTTGTCAGGAACACCACCAAACCATGCTAATTTGATCGCCTTCAGAGAATATGACAAATATCAACATAAATCCAAGAAGATGAAAGCCACAGAGATGAAGGAGAGAGACAGGCTAGTCCTCGGGCCTCCATTGGAGCAGAAGTTAATGAGACTAATGTATTAGAACAAGAACACTCATCCATCTACCTGCTTAACTGAATAAACTACTAAAAACTTCAACAAGGTGTCGTTATATCAGAGAGAGTCTGTTAGATCTGCTAGCTAAAGTGATTTTATCTGGACTAATCCTTTATACTCTGTGGTTGATAGCAATTACTGTTTCCTTCTGAGACTGTCCCTAGATTTTCTCTGCAGCATATTTACTATACCAAAACATAATAATATTTTGAAAAGTAAATGGTGTATTTGGAACAAATGATGTTGGTAGAGTTAACTAGTTTACTGAATACAGGACTGACTATATGTACTAAATGAGTAACCTGAATCTTGAGTAAGGACAAAAAGAGTCTTATAGGAAAAGACAGCAGCCTGAATCTAGCTAACAGTTTTAACAGGAGCAGCCATTTTGGTAAATATTTATGTATTTGTATTTGTTTTCCAGGGTAGAGCACTGATATCCATTGCCCTTTTTCAGACAGCCCGGGAGTGGTGACTGGTTAAACTAATTTCTCAGAGTCACACAGGCAATGGAGGCTGACAGAATCAAACCTTGCACTACTGTACCACAGAAAACTTCTCCAGAAGAAAGCAAGATTAATTTCCTAAATATTTTGTATTATACCACAAAGAGCACAGGAATCCAAAGACAGGTAATTCTTAAAATGGGCCAAGCAATTCAATGTACTTAAGTTAGTTAACGTAATCTGATTTTCAAACATTTTGGGTGATGGATTGAAAAGACACAGTGAAATAAATATAAGCATGTCATGAACAATTATTAGTTCACTTCTCACGGAAGCCCTGACACAACATTGCCAATTGTTTATTATGTACTTGGGCCAGTCATTTTCAGAGTCTATAAGTAATGCTACATAGAGGTTTAAAAATCATGTTTTTTTTATGGGGGAAATAATGATCTGTAGCAAGGCTGACACATAAGGGAGGGGACAGAAGCACTACAAGGGACTCCGTAAAGCTTGTAATATAGTTAAATCTAAGGCTGCTTAAAACCACTCCAAAGTGTAAACTATTATATCTAAAAAAAAAAACATAAGTGAATAATGCACAGCTTAAAGAGAAGATTGGAAGTAACAACAAATTGAAAGGGGACTGGTGGATGGCCATATCAGATGACTTCAAAGTATGTAATCACTGTGAAAATGCTGCAAGAAATATTGTGATTTATACTCATTGCTTTCCCCACACAGAGATTCAGTTGATAAATAAATAAACAGTTACATCCAGATCTACACAGGAAAGCTTCCTAGCTCGGAAGCTTACCCTCTTCCTCTGCTATGCTAAGTATTAGAGATGTGCCTGATGCTAGTATTGCCTGTTACTCTGTAGGACAGTTGTCAAGGCTAGCTACAGCTATGATGTGCTATAAAAGAGTTGACCATCAGGACTCAAACTGCGTGTCCTTATGTATCAGCAGATCATCCTGGAAAAGTACTATTTGTATTGGTCTATGGGTTAGCGGCCTGGGATTATTACCATCTGCCTTCTTCTGAAGGGAGACTGCCTGAGACTAGTACTCTATACACTTTACTTCTGATGGGTCATCTGAGATTAGTAGTGTACAATCCAGCCAGTTCTATAGAATACCAGTTGGGAGCTAGTACAAGCTGTTCTGTACTACTAAAGGGGCACGTGGGACTAGTAGGGTAGTATCCCTCTGCTTTATGAGATAACAGTCTTCACTAGTACAATCTGTACTGCCCTAGCAGTGGTTTGGCTGGGACTAGTAGTGTACAATCCACCATGTTCTATGGGATAGTACTCTGGGACTATTGCTAACTAGTGTTGTGCTTCTGTAGGCCTGTCTGGTACTAGTAATACTGTATAAGCATATGGAATAGAAATCTGGCCTACTAATTATCTCTCAATTGTACAGATTCTGGCAGAATGTCCAAATTTTTGCCTCATATTTTTAGTCTGTTTTTCATAAAATTGTGGTTTTCTGACAAATCATTGGCAAGTCATTAAAGATTAAAGACAGAAAATGATGACAGAGTAGACAGACATTCTAATTTCAGACTTCATACTCTTCAGAAAATTAATGTTAATGCAAAACCTGCTATTTTATCAATTTTCTAAGAGCAATATTAAAAATTGTCCCTATTTTTGGGCCTTAATCCCCCCATTATTTATGGCTTTGTGCAGATTTCTTGCAGTAAGAGTTTGGGAGATATGCTACTAATACATATACTAGTAATTTGGTATGAGAATGCTACCTATTTTGTTGTGCTACATTAGGTTTTCACTAGAGAAGAGCTGTTTCAGCCCACTTCTAGTTGTCTTGTACTACAAGAAAGGTAACTTATACTAGCATCATCCGCTCTGCACTGTAAATCGGTTGTCTATGACTAACATTAACTGCACTGATGTTTTGAATGACTGTCTGTGACTGTAATGACCTATCATTGTCTAACCTGCATTACAGCAGGGCTGTCTGTTAAAACCAGTACTGCCAACCATATTGTATGGGGTTGTGACTCAGACTACAAATAATTATGCTGTGCTACAGGGGGACTGCAGAGGCCAAAGACTTAAGAATCACACTAAATGTAGTGTACAGCTGAACTGTCTGAGACAGGTACCACTAGTCCTGGTGCTATAAAAGGCCTATATGGTGCATTTTCCACGTGTCATATGCTGCCAAAGAATTGTACTGGACATGCATTACCTGTCCTGGACTACTAAAAGGTTGTATAGGATCTCTACCAGCTGCCCTACATGATAAGAGAAAATTGTAGGCCTCACTACCTGACATTCTAAAGCAGGATATTAAGTACTTCGTGCTGTAGGACAGCCTGTGTAGGACTGGAATTATTTGCGTTATGATACAAAATGTCTAGCAGTCGCAGACCCTGGCTACTGCCATTACTATCCATTCTAAATATGCCAGTATGGGAAGTGGGAACAGTGCTAGCTGGCCTGAGCTACAGGATGGACTTCTGGTCTGATGAGTACATGTTCTGTGTTACAAGTGTACTTTCTTTGACTAGTACCAGCTGTTACATGGTGCAGTAGGGCTGGCCAACAGTGATAATAGTTTCTGTCCCATTTACTAGGAACCGACTTCGGTGTATGACTTAGAATCAGTAAATAATAAACCACCAAGTGAAGAAAAGTGCAAAAACAAAAACTAGTAAGCAACCACAAAGCACTGTATCGAGGAGAAGCCAAGAACCGGACAGCTCTAGGATACACAAACAGTTTATTCAATCCACATAAATGTTAAACGCTTGACGAAACACCGCGTTTTTCATCTATAAAACAGACTTCATCAGACAACAAGAATAACCATACCCTAACATATATATAAGCTTTTGAAATTCAAACCGTCCAATAAAATTGCATCTCATAAATATACAATTAGATTAAAGCATTCTAAAATAATGACTAACTCGATGTTTAAAACTTTTTGTAAACGACAATCACTGACCTTGCATTTTCAAAAAAGAACACATTTGTTTTTAACTCCAAAGTCATATATGGATGCTGTAATGTTGGTAATCACCAACAAGACTGTAAAAACACAAATAGCTAGATGCATAAATAACTAAATAAATAGATGAGACCTCAAACGGAGAAATGAAAGGGTACATAACTTGATACGTCATGTATCAAGTTATGTACCCTTTCGTTTCTCCATTTGAGGTCGCATCTATTTATTTATTTATTTATTCATCTAGCTATTTGTGTGTTTACAGTCTTGTTGGCGATTACCAACATTATAGCATCCATATATGACTTGGGAGTTAAAGACAAATGTGTTCTTTTTGAAAATGCAAGGTCAGTGATTGTCGTTTACAAAAAGTTTTAAACATCGAGTTAGTCTTTATTTTAGAATGCTTTAATCTAATTGTATTTATGAGATGCAATTTTATTGGACAGTTTGAATTTCAAAAACTTATATATATGTTAGGGTATGGTTATTCTTGTTGTCTGAGGAAGTCTGTTTTATAGACGAAAAACGCAGTGTTTTGTCAAGCGTTTAACGTTGTATGTGGATTGAATAAACTGTTTGTGTATCCTAGAGCTGTCCAGTGCTTGGTTTCTCCTTGATACAGTGCTTTGTGGTTGCTTATTAGAATCAGTAAAACTGTATTTATTTATTTAGTTATTTATTTGACACTTGTTTACCGGGAAAGTCCACTGGGCCGTAAAGAGCATATTTTCAGTAAATATTAGTAAATAGAAATAGTAATGAGCAATGTCAGTAATGCAAATTATTAGTCTAACTCAAGGTGTGTATAGCAAGTCTTACTGCCATTTTTTTAAAAACCCTCTGCTCCATCCATGCACCGCATCCATTCATAAGGGGGGACACCATAATTCTTATCTGTTTTCTTGGCTCATTATTACAAGGGGTCCTCTGTTAAGTCAGCTCATATATCCAGTCACCAAACAAATAAAAAAAATGAAATCATATCACTAGCTGCCCTATTCTAGCAGAAGAATATTTGTCTAGGAATACAAGAAGCCTGTCCATGCCTAGTATTACCTGCCATGTGCTCCAGGATGATTGTCTGGGAGTACTACCTACTAAGTACTATGGGGTGGCTGGCCTACACAAAGAATAGCTGTTCTATGTTAGTGGTAAACTGTGATCTATAATGTGTGTATTATATGGTGAAGATAACAAGAGAGATACCCGGAACAGACTCTGTGCTATAGAAGGGCTAGCTTGAGCTAGTTGTATCTATAGCCTGTGCTACAAAAATGATTTCTAGGGGCTTTTACTACTTCCCTGAGTAACTACTGATTGAAGCTTCAACCAGACTTATACAACCAAGGAAGCTTCAACCCAAAGAAAAAGCCTCTTCAAGCTCAATTTGGTGCATTTTTGCTCTGCACCCTGCCATATGCATGGCCTTATGCTAAAAAATCCACAAAAAAACAAGAAAACACAAAAACAAAAATATAAAAAAACAAGTTAAAAAAAATTGAAAAAAAAAAAAAAGCCAAAAAAAAAAAAAAAAGTGCCAGCTACTTAAACTGTAAAAAGCAAATGCTTGCTCAACTTGCAACACTTTTTCTTGCATCTAGGGATCTTAATGACATTTTTTGACCATTTTCAGGGATGACATGGTTATGTTCAATTTGTTGCATGTTGCAGGAAAAGTGTCATGGTAAATGCAAAAAAAAAGCATGTAAATAAAAAAAAAAAAAAAAAAAAATAAAAAGCAAAAGTGATAATAAATGAAAGCGCCTCACAGCATGGACTGTTTACATTTAAAACACACACTTCACTATTATACATTTTTTTAATTTTGCATACATGCAGTTTTCCCCTATAACCACCCCTTCTCTATTCTTATATATATACTACTTCAACATATATACTTCAAAAAAATTCAGTTCTAAAGATTACTGCAAAGTAGTTCATGAATAACAACAGTGAAATTCAGTTAAATGATGCACATCACAGGGGTCATTCTTCTTACATCACATTTCAAAAAATGACCAAAAAAAAAAAAGAAAACTAGACTGTGCTGTTAGCTGTACTGTATTTGGAATGACTGTATGTGAGCCCTGAAGGAAGGTATGAACTACCCCATGATAGCAAAAACTATATCATACTGCAGTTTAGTTCAGCTTGCTGAACTAGACTAGACTGCACTTGCCTTACAGGAAGGACATAAAGGACAAATTCTGACTTTATTGTATCACAAGCAAGTTTGTAAGAGACTAGAAGTAACTGGCATATTTAGTGAACAGGAATACCAGTGACAAGAAGGATAATTTGTACTGTCTACTGGCATGCAGTCTCCAGTACAAACAAACTGTCAGTAGAAGAAGAAGGACACCAAGCTGTATTAGTAGCTGTGCTGTACTGTATTTCAAATTAGTTGCCTACCCCTAAATCCAGCTGCCCCCCCATACAGAGAGACCACCTGAGAGATGACACACAGGCTGTGCTGTACAGGGGGGGGCTGACAGGAAAGAACCTGCTGCCTTGTGTGGAGAGAGGGCACCGCATGCAAAATAGTGCTGTGTTTTGTTTGGGGGGCTGTCTGTGGGACAGGCATAGCATAGCCATGTACAGGAAGGATAATAAAAAAAAAATAACTGTACTGTGTAGCACAGCATTAAGGATTAAAACCAGCTGCCATGACAGGAAGGACAACACAGCCAAATAACAGCTGTGCTGTTTTACAGGTAGTCTGCTTGGGATTAGCATTGCAGGAGAATAATCTGAGATGAGTATAGCTTCTCTACTACAAAAGGGCTATCTGAAAGGGCTATCTGTCAGGGTGATTTACAGGACATCTGTGATGTTAGGGATGGACTGATACCAGCTGTACTTTAATGTAGAATGACCATCTATCAGGGTGAGTTACAGAATTTCTGTGATGTCAGGGATGGACCGATCATTGATTTTTTTTTTAATTGTCCTTAATATTAACGTTCATGACCTCCACAAATGTACAAAAACAGGAGACACATATCAGTTATTTAGGTTTTACTGTGACTTGGAACCTATCTTTCTACCCTCATGCAAACTGTTGAGTAAATACATTTATTTCACTGAAGCATTTCCAAGAATAATTTTCTTTTAATGAGAGAAGCATTGTAGGTTCAGATTTATTTATTGCATTCGGTTGATTATAATTGATTGTTTAAATATTGGGGTAAACAGAATGTTCTAATGAAGAAGAGAAGTATTTTAGTATGTTGTCATTCATTATGTACAGGGATTTAGATATGGAATTTATCTCTGTGATTCACTTGAAGGGCAGATTTGTTTTCCTTTAAAATTAAAATCTAAGCCTATGTTTGTGTTTAAAACTCAACCTCAATTTGGCAATATTTCATATATGAGATAAGTATTGCTAATATTTTCCATTGCAACTCATATGTCACTGGTTATTTTATTTTACCAAGGCATTATACATTTCTGACCCCATCTGTTGAGTTGTATAGTTAAACAACAACTGACAAATCACATTGTCTTCATCCTACCACTAACATCTTTATAAATCTTAAATAACACTCATAAAAAATGTCAATATGTTGCTCACATTTTCTTTCACTATGATGGTTTGTAACTGTTTTATTTGTGAATACAGCTGACCAATTTCTGTAATAAATAAATGAAGCAAGTGAAGAAAAGATGGTGGTAAGGTACAAATGTTGTTACCTGCATGACTGTCCATTGAGTTACTATTGCAGTGAAACAGCAGATGCAGTACCCAACTCTTTGTTTTCTGCACACCTTTGCTATTGGTCCTCAGGTAAATGAGTTTTAATTGTGCTGCATTAACAGGGAATCTCCAGTCTTCAGTCAGTCCCTGTTCCAAAGAATTTCTGCCTTCCTTTAATTTTATGCATTCAGTCCCCTCTTCCACTAAAATCCATTATCCAACACCACTTCTATTCCCCTCTGCCAATTTCTTCCCCCTCTTCAAAATAAATATACAACTTCAGACACATTCAGTCTCTGTCTTTTTCAAACTTATCGAATTCCCCTGTCCTACTAAAAAACACAATACATTGCAAAAAGATCCAAATTCTTTTATCAGTTCTGCCCAGTTTGTCTTTACTTATCTTAATCACTAAGTCTGGTAGCCCAGCTCCCATTTTACAGACAAACGCCCTGACCTTCCTCCTCTTCCTTAATTCTGGGAGCATTAAAGGCAGGTTAGAATAGTTAGACTTCTTCCTTAATACTCACACCACTGGCATTGCAGCAATTGTCCAGCCCTGGCTAAAAACTCACATGGCCAGACTTCTTTACTGGCTTTCATTCATACAGAACCCTAGGCAATGCAAAAGAACTGGGTGTGAGGTCTAAGTTTTTATTTATATGTGGTTGACCAGCTGAATTCCCTAGCCAGTCTTTTAAAAAGCAAAATGATATTGACTGCAATATTCTATCAACTCCTTAAACTAAAAAACAAACAAAACATTTATTTAGCATAATCTCACCTTCCTATCCTTCTAACCAGAGCAAATTCAAAAACCTTTTTAAATAAATAATGTAACACTAGCCTCAATCTAGCTATTCATCCATGCTTATCAGTCACATAATATCCCCATGAGCTGTTGCCACTAACCAAGGTGTTTGCTAGGTAAGGAATGAACAGAAGCAGATTGCCAGGTCATTCTTCTGTATCACATAGTTAGAAGCGTTTTAACGATGTGTGAAAATGAAATAAGGAAGTTGTTGGAAGAGAAACCAAAGTTTCAATTTTTCAATATGACTAAGAAAGCGAGAAGCGTTTTTTGAATTAAAAAATAATGAGGAACTTTATGTAACCAAAGCTGATAAGGGGAACACCATAGTTTTATTGAATACCTCTGATTGTTATGAGCAAACGGAACAGAGTTTGAATGAAAGTGAATTTTACACTAGAGTCACATGGTCTGAAATTAAAAGAACATATGGAATTATTGATGCTTGCATTGAGGAATGGGTACTAGATGTCTTAAACTCAGTGCATCTTGCAGATTATTTCAGGGTCTATACACCTAAATTAAATAGGTTGTTTGTCCTGCTGAAAATACACAAATGTTTGGATAAACCTGAGTTTAGACCCATAGTAGCCAGCCAGGGGAGTAAAACATAAGCAATGGCCATATTTTTAGATAAATATTTGCAGACTTTAATGGTGAAAAGTGATTTATATTTAACCGATTCATTTGAATTTAAGTATATTGTTAATGAAGCAGTTGTAGATGAGGCTATGATTTTAGTGACTACAGATGTTAAGTCAATTTATATGGTCATTCCAAAAAACGAAGGATTAGAAATAGTTAATAATGAAATTCTGGCCTCGGGTCTTTTTACCAAAGAGCAAGTTAGATTATATGGAATTATATATGGATATATGGATATGGATTATATGGAAATTTTCTATTTGATTTTAACTTATATATATTTTTTTCACTTTCAGTAATGCAATATATGCACAAGTGAATGGAGTTGCTATGGGGGCTGCTATGGCCCCCAGTTATGCAAATATTTTCATGACCGGCTGGGAAAAATAATATGTTTTTATATCAGAGTTCTTTAAGTATATTGTGTTACGCAAACATTTCATAGATGATTTATTAGTTTTGTGGAGGGAAGCTATGGAATGCCTTAGAGAAGAAAGTATGAGTAAAGATTTTTCTCTAGCGTGCCTACTTGAAAATTTATTAGATGAAAAAAGTGTTAGGAAGATTATTAGAGATAACTGGACATTTCTGATGTTCTTTCCTGAACTGAAAGTTATTATAGGAGATAGTCCAGTTTTTGTTTCTCGAAGAGGGAAAAATATGAAAGAGCATTTTTATAGGAAAGCATCTAAGGTGGGTAATGTTAATCAGTCTCCCAAAGGGATGCTTAAATGTCAAGAATGTAATTATTGTAACTATATTATTGAGAGAGACATATTGTACTTAGCAGCTAGAAATATGGAAATTTTTATCATAAGTATACTTGCAAATCAAAATTTGCAGTATATTAGTTAAATGTGGGTTATGTATATCGTTTTAGTCAATTTTATAAAAGAATATATGAGCACTTGCATGCTGTTGAACAATGAATTTAGGTAATGCTTTGGTGAAACATGTGGCGTCCAAACATATTGGTGAAATTAAGAAAGTGAATTTTGGTTTTATAGTTATTGATCAGGTAATTCATTTTGAAGAGTGTTTTGATGCTGAAATTGTTTTAGATGCAAAGGAATATTGGTGGCTAGTAAAATTAAATGCTTGCAATTTTTCTGGCATCAGTTACAGGGAGAATTATAATGTGATGCTGAGAATGAAAGGGTTAAGTCATTAGGTTTAATTGGTCATGTGATTTTAATTTTCTATTTAAGGACCATTTTAGGAAGCAAAGTTTTGTCTGGTGAAGTTCAGTGTATTGAATGAAAGTGCTTACCAGTGGATGCGTTTATAATAAACTATTTAGTATTTAGTTGTTTTTTGCAGCCGTTTTTTTGTTTTATTTATCTTTGGTATTACATTGGAATGAAACATCTAGGCTTGAAATGACCTCCAGGTCAACAGCCTTATAAGCTTGGATATACTTCTAACCATATTGCCAAATGATCAGAAAACCTACTATAATAGTTTCTTCTTCCATTATACTTATTCCTTCTGATACTATAAAAATACATTTCAGATTTTAAATCACCCCTTCTATATAGCATTGGTTTTCTATTACATTTAACCAGTTTTCCACATTTCTTGACTTCCATCATTTTGTTGCATCTTTTCCTCTTTTCTTTTTATTCCCTTTAAATCCCAAATAAAATCAGCTGTAATTATGATATCCATATTTATTTCCATCATTTATTAAATATTTTCTTCTTTTCTTTTTATTCCCCTTAAATCCCAATTAAAATCACTTGTAATTATAATATGCATATTTACAATTACATAATCCAATATCTTCTGAAATAAAATTTCCTTTTCTTTAGATATCATATAATCATATATAGCAATAATGAGATAAATCTTTTCTTACCATCTTAAAACTACAATTGCTAATCTTCCCTTCCCATTTCAACTAATATAACATCTAAAATCTTCACTACCGTTCTACATAATAATGCTTTTCCTCAACAGTTTGTTTCCCCATGTCCCATATTATCTCACCATCCAATATGTTTTGTGTCTGCAATCTTTCTATATATGTCAGAAATTCTATATCCTCCAAAATAATAATATCTACATCACATTTATTACACTATTCTAAAAATTTCTGCCCTTCTTGTTACACTTTTCATATTGTTTACGTTAATTGAAAGAATCCTTAAATTATTCCTTTCCCTGTTCCTTAATTTAAAGGATCTCATACTACTCTCTTTAAACTTTTATTTGTTATCCATTTCCTTTCTTCTTTTCCTTTATGTGAATGCCTTTAAATTTTCTTTGTCTATATTTTACTCTTTTAACAATAGAATTTTTTTTTCTCTTAGTTGGAGGGCTGTAACTATACATTCACCTCTGACGATCTCCTTCTTTTGAAAAACGAGGCTTGGGATACTTTTGATAATTTGTCTTAATAAGTCAGGAAGAAATTCCATTTTCAGTTTTGTGCTCTTACTGTAAGGTCTGTATAGCTGGCATTCTATTTCAGCTAAACGAAAGCTATAATAAGAGATATCATAATTCTAATGAACCAGCACTGCTAACTCCTCAGAACCACCTTCAAATTTATAAGTATACTCAAATGATGTTGGAAATGCTTTCCCTTTAGCAAAGTACATTAAAAAACTGAATGAAGCTTATTTCTATAATATCATGAAGGACTGCTACTTTAACAAATCTTTATAAAAAGACCCACACACTTTAATTTTAAACACTTATTTGGGAAAATTATATTCAGCAAATTAGAACTTTAATACAGATAACAAAAACTGGCCATAACGAGATCTTATAGATATTTGTGGATGATTATATAATGAATGGTTAACATGTTACTTGATCAACACACAAAACGCCCACAAAAACATGTCGATCATTCACTATGCCGAAAAAATATCAACACTCTGCAGCTAAAGAATAAATGCTAACCATGCACCTACACTAACCCTAGCATGTATCTTAATTATTTGCGTGCGCCCACACACGCGCACACACACACACACACACTCCCCACTTCACCACTTATCTTTGTCAACCATCCAGAAGTCGCTCACACAGGTGTTTGAGCACCCCAGCAAATGTGGGGGGGGGCCCCCCCCTACTTCAGTATAGCATCATCCCTAACAATGCATCCATCCTAAGCAACCTTTTATTTCATGCTGCAAACTTTTATCACTATGTTGAGCTGTCTAACAAAGAGGCAGTTAGAGTTAATGGCACTTAGTTGCAACAGTGATACATTGCAACAAGTCTATGTACAGGTCTGGACTTAAAGTGAAATGATGACTGGACCTACATTTCAACCCCCTTTTCATCCAATAATAGATTGAACAGAAATTATGATTAAGGAAACAAATTCACTGTTGTGGTTCAGCTTTAGTTTTCCTTGCATCCTTCAACACACCTTTCCTGAACAAGACAGCCCAGTAATAACCATTTAGGAAATACTTCTGTGTCACTGTTAGATAGAGGCACAGTATACTAACGGGCATAGCAAAATAAATTTAAAATGGCAGATAGCCTAGTATGAACCTATGAACCTATGAACCTATGAACTCAGGTCACATGTTTACAGATGGTCTGGGATGCATTTTAGAGCATTTTCTCAACATTTTACTCTAATTTAAGTCTTATTTTTTTTTCAATTTTCAAAGCTGACAAAATTGTAGCTTACAGTAAACTAACAAGCCAGTAGTTGTGAGAATATTTAAGTCTTATCTGGAAATACGACAAGTCACTGCCTATGCATCCCTCTGGTGTTAGACTGGGATGAAAGCAGAGATTTAAATTGCCTTTGTCATATATTTCAAGTGACTGATGATATACATATACAGAGCATGTTCTTCACCCATGTATATGTGCCTAGTATGTGATTGTGAGAATAATTTCAGTAATATTCAAATTTGTTGCTCCTAGACAGTACACCTCTCTTACACAAGCTATAGTAACCTTCTTTTTACACCTCTGAGGTCTGTGAGAAACACTGCCCTCAGCTCAAACGGTTTGACTGTGATGAAAATTAAAGATGTAATATCCACATTTGAGCAGGGCTGGTTTTAGAATGGGTGTGGTTGTAAACAGAGGCTATTATTAGCTTTATCCTAAAAGGGTCATATCTCAGCACCATTCAGGTTAAACAGCGTATTCAGAAAATTGATACATTTAGACTCAAGAATATCTAAGTGTCTGAATGTTCTGTGATATATCATGCACAGATAAAAATCATTGATGTTTTTACACACACACACAAACACACACACACACACACACACACACACACACACAGTCAATTAATCCAGACATCTGAGTTTTATACTTATTGTCCAAAATAGATGTTGATACAAAATATGTTATTCTAGTAACTTTTTAAGTGAATTAGAGAAATATTTAAACATATTTATGATTCTGAGCATTTATTCTATTATTTTGGGATTATGCACTATGTCAGTAGTAAAATATTTAATGGCATTCTGATGCGTTGGTTTTACAGATGTGACAAAATATCAGGATAAGATATATGTGTTTGAGCAAACATCCTGCCGCTCAAGCAATACCGGAGTTCAGTTCTGTCGCACAAATGAGTATTGACTAACTGCACCTTTGTGGAGTATTTGTAATACTCCTTTAAGTTTTAGGCAAGTGACATGTTTAGTTTTGTTCAACAATATGGTTTAATACCGGAAGTGTTAATCTTGTTGAAGAAATAATTATTTTCTAGATAAAGCTCATGGCTCTGATTCATTCTCCATGGAATTCTATGCGTTTTGCACATGGCATTGCCCCTAAAAATATTAATACTGACTGAATATTTAGCAATATCTCATTATAACCTAGATTTGTATTTTTATTTTGCCAAGGTTTTGGTTTAGAAAGCCGATAAAGATAGTTAAATACATCTTAATATTGATCCATTTCTTTCCTGAATGTAAATTATACGATTATAAATAAACTCCCACATTAACAAAACTATAGTGCAAAAAATCATGAGCCAGTTACATCAGAACAAGTTTGGTTTTATTTCCAAGAAAAAATACAGCAGCTGATCATATTTTAGAAAGTATTATTTTATATTTTAAAAATAAGAAGAGTAGTTTTCTACAGGAAGCATCTTTTTTTTTTTGTTCATTAGACATGCACAAAGCCTTTGTTTCTACAAGTCATGATTATTTACCCCAGCTCTTTGATCAAACAGGATTTTCTTTTCCACTCCTAAGCACAATTCATAGTTTATTTTTTCAAACAAAATATTATATTCATATTAACAGATTAGGTTCAAAATTCTCAAAGCAAGAGTGCAGTTTTCAGCAAGGCTGCCCTTTATCATCCACACTTTTTATAGCTATTGACCCTAGTTTAAAGGCCACATCTATATCTGAAATTAATGTGGTAAACATAAAAGGATCTTTGGTTAAATTTCTTTCTTATGCTGATGACTTACTGTTGCAGATTTCTTTAGTACCTTAAATGTTTCTGAATATATTAAATATTTTACTAAATATAAAATTGCAATAGCCTTACGCTATTATGAGGAGGTAAAGAGGTTTGTAATTTTTATGGCAGAAGGTCTTTTGGATGGAATACTGCTTGTCTTGTCTTCTGGGAAATAATTGCTCCATACAATTGCCCAAGATGGACACATTCTTTCTTTCCTTTTCTCCTCCTCTTAGTGCATATTTCTTTGGTGTCCTGAAATGGAAGCTTGAATTAGCCTCATAATTTTACAACAGTTGTCTCTCCTTTTTATTTCTCTAGCTTTCTCTTTCATCCAACTCACTAATACGAAGCCTTGCCCTACTCAAAGTAATCTACCAGTGGTAAAATACATTTTATATCACATAGATAAATGGTCACTCTCTTCTTCCCCCTGGAGGTTTTAGTTCAACCCTTCTCATCTCCTTAGAAATAATAATAGTAAGACCAAAATATTTTTCAAATTCTTTGAGAGCTGGCTATTTGTTATTTCTTTTTTGTTTTCTTCACAGGACCAGCTCAGTGGCGTCTCTTTCTGAACCAAATTGGCCCATTCATTGTATGGGAAAAAAGCTAGGCATCCCTTGACTTGATGAGAAACCTATGGCCCATTCATTCCTGCCCAGGTATCTCAAGCAGCCCAAACATTATCCTGTGGTGAGAGTCAGGTTGTAGGGAGTTGGATAGGTTGATGGTCATGGGGAGCAGCACATCCATCTCCTAGTGGAACACCTCCTCTCTAACAGCAGTTCCTCAAGCTTTGCTGTGGACTGCCTGCCACAAAGAGCTTAACTCCACATGCCCACTCAGCTATGTGTTCATAGGGTCATGCTCCATAAGTGAAGCTTCTGGTGCTCCCACTAGCTGTCACCCATGTATTGCACCAAGCTGCATCCATCACTCCCTGGATGAATGAGCTGCTAATGTTTGCTCACACCCATTTTCTCCAGCTAGCTCCATCGGGCACCTAACCCTCTAAGTGAACTCAGATCAGTTGGATGCAGTCAGGATTTCATTCCTCTACACCACCTCAGCTGTATGGTGATTATTTGTCTCACACCAACTTCCACTATTCAGTCTGGGATTTCCCTTTTTTCTTTCAATCCTTTACTACCTAATGACTATCTGAGGTATTTTTTCATCTGTATCTTAATTGCCCACCACAATGCACTACATATCATTAGTGACACATCATGGACCTTCTCATGCAAAATCAAGACACAGTAACAATGCAGCAAAAAAGGGCAGTTTCCAGAACCATACATGCTAGTAGAAACTACAAATAGCAGCACTGTTCTTCCTAAAATTATCTTTGTAAATGTATAACATTGCAGATGTATAGTAAAACTATGAAAGATTGCATTACGTGTGTACCAGCACCAAAAATTTTAATATCAGCAGGTTGACTGAAATTCATGAATATCAGGACCTTAGGCATGCTGGAAACCAAACCTCATCATTCTTAGCATTTTACATTATCTCTTTCTCCTTCAAAGGTTTCAAACATTAAGTGAAGACATTCATATGTAAACAGCCCACCTAAAGCCTACAGTAGTGAAATGTTAAGTTGCACTGACTTGAATAATTATTTTATTTGTTTTTATTTATATTTTTGTATGCATTTTGGCTTCTTGCAGCAGACCATCAGCTGCATCCAAGGATATCTCATCATTCACTCACTGGGTCTGCTGAACTCAAATAGTTTTGCCTGAACTAATCCAGCTTATGTTTGGGCCCATTGCGGTGACTCAGGTATCCTGGGGCAATGGCACACTACTGCCAAGGAGTGTTTTTTTCTGGCTCAAGTAGTAACCCCCAACTCAGTGCTATTCCTCAATGAAACCTCTTACAATCACTGAACAGTCTCTTTTCTAGAATGCTTGTTATTCTCAATTTGCAGGCAATAACAACGTATATTCAAATCTCACCCTTGGAATTAAACTTTCTAAGTGTCTGCGCATATAACAATACACACACCTTTCTCCATTATCACATCATATAAATGGTTTATATTTTCAGTCCAGCTGTTCACTTAACATAAATATTTTTTTCTTTTTGTAGTCTATTTTTAACCCACTACATATGTACCTCATCCTTCAGCATTTCATAATTCACACTCTGGGATTCTCGTTCCCAAATATGTAAAGCAATAAATGTTCGTTGTAACTCTACAACACATTCTTCTATGCCAACTTTTTCATGCAGTCATTTTTCTACCATGTTCTCCCTCTTTATCTGCAAAGCTGAAACAGTCATGTTGGCCTTCCACCCAGGGGGGTCTAAGACATCCATATGGAGAACTTTTGGTCAAAGCCACTTCTGCCTCATGAAGGTAACAGTCATGGGCACTTCCATAACAGTAACATGACAGGTTAGAAATGTTCCTAATATACTATATAAATGTGATGATTTTCAGTCTTAGCAGGACTACAGTAGAGATGACTGACAGTTTTAGACAGTGCCAATGCAGTACTAGTACAAAGTCGTGGACTAAAACTGCAGAAGTCGTTTTTATTTGCTTTTGTTTTTCTTTTGAATTCTTTTCACCTGCAAGCTCAAGCAGAAAATTATTTCATTGCATTATGCAAGACCTTGTGACACTCCTTTCTGTTCCTGGCTTTTCAAATTACAAAATTACCCCATAAAAAGTGATTCTATCTCCTGACACTCAGAGTGCTGTTAAAATGCAGCTGGTCATTGTCAGATGGTCTAGACTTAGCACAGTGATCTCAGACTAGAGTCTAGCCTGTTGCAAACTCTACTGCCAAGCATTCCTCCGATAGTATTCAGGTTAGGCACTAACAGACAAAGCATAGCTTGTCAAGGAAAACAAGTTCAGGAACCTGCTCATGTTGTAAAAGTAATGTCACACAGATGTACATGCAGAGGCAGAGACAGAGAGGTTCACTCACATACACATACACACACAAACAAAATGTACCTAGCAAATGCAGCAAGTTTCTTGACTGAATACATCTCTCCTGTCATTATGATCGAATGAATGAAAAAAAAAAAAGAATTATCCCCCTCCAATGGCCCCTGATTTTGCAGATTACCCCTGACTTGCCTCCTTTATTTTCTGGTACATGCCTGAGTATTACTAATCAATA
>NC_056747.1:291302437-291422437 GCF_019279795.1 Protopterus annectens | reverse complement strand
GTGTGTGTGTGTGTGTGTGTGTGTGTGTGTGTGTGTGAGTGTTCATGCAAGTGAATGTCTGAGCTGTCTTGTGTAGTGGTAATGGAGGGATAGGTTCCTGACACAGAGACTCCCCAGACTCTGGAATAGACTGCCCATACATGTCAAGCAGAGCGCCTGTTTGACCCTCTTCAAAGGGAACCTTGATGATTGGATGGGAGAAAGGAAATTCACCCAGGGGATCACGTCAGTCACCCTGCTAGACAGGGGTCCAGGGAAGTAAATAGTGTGTGAAGAAATAGCCAGGGAATTGTTATGGCTAAGCTTGTATAGGCCCTAGGGCCGATAGCCTAGTACCAACCTATGAACCTATGGTAATGTTATAGGAAGGTTTTTATTTTACATTTAAGATGCAGGTTAGAGTTAGGGACAGGGTTAGAGATAGCACGTATTACTAAAGTGGAACAAAGTGGCAGACTTCTGCATTATTGTATCACTTTTTAATTTTTCCAAGTCTTTTGGGTTTCTAATACCATGACAGGAATGGACTGCATTCCTAAGTCAAAGTACGGTTAAAGTTCATGAAATTAGTATTGTTTCAGTCTTTGATGTCAGCCATAAGTGCTCTTCGGTGCACCCGCAATGTGCCCAGTAATGACTCCTTCTGCAATTTGCATGGAGTTACATGGATTGGTAACATAACTAAATACGATTATAGATTCTTTTTTATTAGATCCTTTGCTCCTACTACTACTGGAACTGTCTGGGTACCATTCTTCCACATTGCTCTCGTTTCTGCCTGCAGATCCTGATATTTTATGACTTTGTGTCTCTCTCTGTGCACAAGGCATTGTAGTCACTGGGTGTGGCAATTTCAATGATCAATGCTACTCTTATCTTCTTTTCTTGGACCACTATATCCAGTTTTCTAGCATCTATCTTTTGAACTGTTGGTAATAGGTGGTCCCATGAGATATAAACTTCTTCATTTTCTATGATGCTTTGTGGCTCATGTTTCCAGTGTTTTTCAGCCACTTCAGTACTATAATGTTTGCACAATCCCCAGTACAACAGTCTTGCCACATTATTATGCCTTTCAGTGTACAGTCCTTCTGCCATTAGTATATCGCAACCTGCAACAAGGTGTGCAACTGTTTCCAATTCGGTTTTACAAAACCTACATTTGTCTGTTTCTCCCACATGTTCAATAGATTTTTGTAAACCAGTGTGTACGTAGTCCACTATCTTGGAGTGTCACTATTAACCTTTCATCTCGTGGTTTGAATTCACCTTTCCTTAACCATTCCTGCATTCGTTACTGATCAACATAAGGTTCTTCCAGAAGTTTTCTATACTTGCAACTATATTTATGCTTTTTCCAGATTTCTTGCCTTCTCATTTGGTCCTTCACCTTATATTCTTTCTGTTGTTTTTTTGGCACATTCAGTTTCTGCCTGATTTTTATCTACTTCTGGTTTGATTTCCATTCCTGCTTGACACCGATATGCTTCTGCTAAATTAAGCAGAGAAGTCATCTTAGATTTATTCTCCTCATGTTTCAAAACTTTTACTACATTTGGGTCTTATGATGTCAGTAGATATGTGTGGAGCCCTACGATTGCAGATCTATACATATAATCAACTTCAAGGAGGCCCATCCCTCCTTCAGAACAGGGAATATATAATCTTGGTATCCACTGATTTTTTCTAAATCATTTGGTGAGCATGAATAATCCTTCTTGTTTTCCTGTCTAATCTATCCAACATGTTTTGGGGCCAGTCATTTACTCCAAAACTGTAAGTTAGGACAGGAAGAGCAAATTGGTTTATAGCTTGAATTTTGTTCCTAGATGTCAGTGCTGTTTTCAGGGTTAATTTAAGTCTTCTGAAATATTCCTTACTAAGTTTATTCACACTTGTTCATGTTTTATTGTTGATCCTTCATCAATTCCCAAGTATTTATACAGTCTCTCTTGCTCATGTTCTTTTATATCACATTCTTGTCCCATACTAATGTTTTCCTGATGTTGCAGTTTTCCTGCTTTAAAGGTTGCTTTTGCACACTTATCAACACCAAATGACATTCTTATATCATCTGAAAAGTTTTGACATCTTGCAGTTGTGCTTTCAGTTCTTCATCTGATGAGATGAGCTATACAATTTTAAATCATCAACAAAGAGAAGATGAGAAGTCTTTACACTTTGTTGTTTTCTAGGAGCCAAATTATAGCTATGGTCTAAGCTGTTAAGTAGACACCTTAATGGGTTGAGGGCAAGACAGAATAGCAGCTGTGACAGAGAGTCACCCTGGAATACCCCCCTTTGAATTTTTATCCCTGGGATAATAATTTGTCCTTTATCATGGCTTAATTGCAAAGTGGTCTGCCACTGTTTCATGGTCACTGTAATGTAATATAGTTAATCAGTGTATAGTGTATCTTATACATTTTTAAGCACTCAGTTACCCATGAATGTGGGATACTATTAAGTGCTTTTTTGCAGTCAAGCCATGCCATACTTAGATTCTTTCCCTTTTTACAGTTCTCCACTATGACTTTATTTAACAACAAATAATACTTTGTTCCATATGACTTTCTTTTATTGCCCTTTTGTTCTACTGCCATAATTGCGTTTTCTTCGAAATGACTATAAACTCTGTCAGCATCAATTCCCATGTATAGTTTATACGTCGTCGGAAGTCAAGTTATTGGTCTATCATTTTTAGGGTAGCTTGCAGGTTCACTCTTAAGTAGGAGCATTATTTTTCCTGTTGTTAACCAGGTTGGTGTCTGTTCGAGGTGTGCATATAAATAGTTCTTTCTCATGGCTAAATCTTCGTGCAAAGATGTTAATACTTGTAAGTGTTAGGGACTGATACATTTGGGGTCCTGAATTGTACAATAGTAGTATTGCATATGTGCTCATTTTTCTGTGCTTATTTGTGAAGGTGTTTTTTATTTTGGCTAGGTAAGTGTGTCCCCCCCCCCCCATCCATTGATGGGTCTATCAGCCTCTTCTGCCATGCTGGACTGTATCTGTTGTAAGGCTGGGATGGTATAGAACCTAAAGACATTCTGGGGGCTTGTTGACTACTTTCATTGGGGTATTTTTTTTATTTTATGACCTCTACATTTTAAATGGACAGCCTACCACATGGTATCCCCTCTCCCTGTGTTCACCTCTGTTACATTTCATGGCTGCCTCTGTGGAATATTCCTCCCTAAGGGAATGCCTACACAAATGCCTCTCTGGGATGGGCATGTTGATCCCTCCCTGCCAGCACCTCAGAAAGCTGTGCCGCTAATCAAACCAAGATCACCAGGACTGTAATGATGATCTCTCCCTGCCAGCACCTTGGACACCTGTGCCACCTATGCCAGCACCTCAGACACCTGTTGCTATTCGACTTGTCTGTTGTGCTGTTTCAGGATTACTTGGTGGGTCTGACATTAATTATATGTGACTATTTTTGCCCTACTCATTTATTTGGAAAGGTAGTTGGTATGCCACAAAAATGATCTGCACTGAGATCAGACTGCATACCATATTATGTCACATAAATGCAGGTTCCTTAATGGCCTGTTGTTATTGTATTGAACACTTAAGAATTTATACATAAACATACTTTTTAATTTCTGTTTTCCTGGAATTACTTTACCAAACTATTAAACTGAAAGCAGCCAGTGCATAATGAAGCAGTTCACAGCAAGCCTAGATAACAAGAAAAATAAACGCAGGCTATGTTAAACATGATGATCCCCATGATAGTGTTTTTGAGAGTGTTTGTGACAGTCTTAAAAGGATCAAGGAATCTGCTATTCATAGCCGGCCTTAGGCATAGGTGAACTAGGCGGCCACCTAGGGTGCCGCTCTAGTAGGGGTGCTTTTCCAATATTTATTTGGTGTAGGTAGACTAGGATGGGGGCACTGGGTGGTGTGGTGGGGGGGTGCCGAGGAGCCCCTTTGCCTAGGGCACCAGTTGACCTAAGGCTGCTCCTGCTGCTGTTGTGATGAGTAAGAACCAAACCAAGAGGAACATGAGGATTTTAGTTATTGTGTTGTTCATGACAAGGTGTCTGTGGCTTCTAGTATCCAGATGTTCAACTGCAGACAGTAGTAATAAAGATGAATCCATAAGGCAACTCCCATTAGAGGCTCATTACATGCACTGCAACACCCCACAAATGGAGCCTCTGTCTCATGAGCACAAACATTACACAATGGACAGTAACAGTAATCTGTGCTTGTCTGTACGTAACCATTTTAATAGTAATGCAGAGCACATGCAAAATTCCAGTGGCGAGTCACTGTCCCTCATCAATGGGAAAGAAAGTTACAGGATATGCTCACAGATGAGTTTTAGGGATCAAGGATATTGTAGCTAACTTGACTTGAAAAAACAGCCAGAGATATTATGTACATGAGTAATCCACCAGTACTCTGTGAATTACTTGTTCCCAAAACACACATTTAATGGGATGTACTTCTAAGCATCAAAGTACACAGGTCTCAAATGGCCAACAATTGATCACAAAAGATCAAAAGCCAAAACACTGCAGAAATAAAAACACTTATGTTTTTATTTTGGGAGGCAAGCCCCCCTGCATCCCCATGTGCCTACTAATTATATATATGAATCCAAGATCGCAATACAGTGGCTAAAGGGCCATTTCCCTGATCCCCACTGTGCAGTCTCGCACAGACTTAACACGGGTAGAAGCAATCAAATGAGTTTCGATGCCAGTGTTAAAACAAATTTGAGATTACGAATGTTCGATTATTTAGAGTGTTTCCATTTAGTGTTATTCTTGTTATAGGTAAGATTTCTAATCTCTTCATAGCTGCAGTCCATGATATAGCTCCCAAAACCTTACAAGTCTTGTAAAAGTATTTTCAGTGCATTTTTTTCACACATTCACATACTAATAAATGTGTTTCACAGAAAAAATAGATGTTTTAGAAGTTAATATACAATGTCTGTTTTTATGTTTAGTTTCCCTTTATAGATGTATGCATACTACATATGTTTTATATTAGTTATAGTTTGATATTTAACTTCACTGGTTAGGTTACAATTATTTATTTTTATGTTCCTCCATTATGTTTGTTTGTGTCTTGCTTCACTTTATCTGCAAAAGCCAGTCACTACCATTCCACTCTGTCTTGTTTCTCTTGTGACCTCTTTAAGTTTTGCACAATCCAAATATCTGTATTCTACTTTTCTTTCAGGGCAGTCCTTCCTGTGTTGTTGTAGTTTTGATTATCTATTTGTATGTAGCTAGAGTACATGTGAAAAATAACATTTTGCTTTAAGCGCAAAGATCAGCCACATGAAAGTTAACCTGTATCCAGACAAGCCAACCTGAATGCAGATGAATAAATGTTTAAATGATGTGGGACCCAAGTAAATGTTTTACCATTAATATTACTGAGGTGGTATGTTTTGCTGCATAAACATGAAAGTCACGCCAAGTCCATTTTCTTTCTCATTAATAATGTCTCAGCATTTCTGTGGTCAGAATACCAATAATCAGAACCATGCTGATATACCATATGTTTTTCTGTGGTCATCTTAAAATACTGCATGTTACATCTCTATAATCATAGCACATCCCTGTTTCTCCTATTCACACAGCACAGTTTTTCATCAACAGTACAATACTGTGGACAGCTGCTGCCTATAACTGTACAGAGCTCTGCAGTTATGCCCTCTTTTAGCTGTTAAATATTTAAAGGTACATTTGTGAGTAAAGTGGGCTCACGGCAGCTTGAAGTTAAGAAAGTGCAAAAATACTAAGGGATACTAGTGAGGCTGCTGTTTGGTAGGGCTGTACATTCACAAGCTCCATTCAAGTTTGTTCTACTGCCTAGCCCCTCCAAAAGAAAGATAAAAAAATAGTTTATTCACCCAGTTTTTTCTGTACTTTTCTGAAGAATCTGAAATTGGGTGATATGTCCAAAAGAAGTAAGAAGTTTCAGTTCTCTTTGGCTGCAAATGACATGAGGGGCTCTTCTCAGTTCTTAACTTCGGTGTTAAATGGTTCACAACAGAGGGTACCATTTCTCAAATGATCAACACTTTGTTGTTGTATGTTGCTTCACCATACAGAATGTACCAAATGATTTTTTCAGACATGCAGTAAAATGTAAAATATTCCATCCCTAAGTAAATTGATTTTCCTATCCTCTGTCTGTAGTACCTCTCATACCACAGCATGTACTAACAGTATTGAGTCACGGACAGCACAGCTGTATCTTGCATTAGTTCTAAGGTGCTCAGCCACACAACAGAACTATAACCTCTATTTACCACATGAAGCACACACAGCACAGTTATAAGTTATAGTATTTGTAAGGCACACAGCATGACAAAGCAGAACAGAATTTCCCTCACTGTTTTGTTTGCATTTAAGCCTTGAAATAAGTTCTGTGCTGTAATATCACATTACTTTGTCTTCTATAGAGTAACACATTAAACAAGAATAGTGTTGTAAGTCTTACAGTGAGCAGAGAGACAACAGGTAGGCAGGTACAAGACTATGATTCCAGTAATGGCCTGCTGAAGCAGGAGTACAAGGGTGCTGTTGGCTTTGTATATACACTCACAGTTTCAGTGACATGCATGATAGGGTTACTCTGCAGTCATCTGAAAAGGTCAGAGGCTAAAATCAGGCTACAGATTAAACACTCACATTCAGATGGACTAAGCAACAGTTTCCGCGGTGGTGCAGCGGTAGTGTTCTCGCCTCACAACAAGAGGTTCTCCCGTTCGATTCACGGCTGGAATGCCTTCTGTGTGGTGTCTGCATGTCCTCCCCATGGTCGAGTGGCGTTCGAAAGACATACGTGGATGGGCGTGCCTTCATTGAAGGTCAAGCTGGCACCTCGGCACCGTAAAAATCTACTGCTAATCATTAGCGGACTGGAGTTCCGCTGTGGCGACCCCTAACCGGGAAAAGCCGAAAGAAGAACAACATTCAGATGGAGTAAGCAACACCCATCATGCAGTACTATCTGAGTGCATTCATGACTCACTCAGAGTTTACTAAGTACCTAAATAAAAAAAATAATTAAAAACACATCAAAATCTTTCCTAAGAAAATACTAATTTAAAGGAGAATAGACAAAAATGGAACAGTAGCCAAATATTTAACAATATTTCAGAAAAGCATGTAGTGGTAATGTTAAGGAGTTTGATTTCATAACTATTTTTAAATTCAAAGAAACATCATCAGAAACTGGATCAGTTGGCCACTACTTGAGCTGTTTTCACACTGAAATGTAAATATTCACCTACACGTGATACACACATACTAAGCTTTCACACTGACTATCAGAATGAGCTTCACTTTTCCAATATCTGCAAGCAAACCTATCTGCTGCCAGTGAGTTCAAGCTGTTACAGTTTAGCTCTTTAGTTGCTGCAGTGTAAAACCATCTCAGGCCTACTGTATATCAGCTGGTAGGTTATATTGCTGTCACTATTATGAGTCTAGGGTGTGACTTATGAATAGTTTAAACACATGCAATGGTCTTCAGAGCTGAAATACAGGTTTTCATTTTTTAATTTATTTCCTAACACAGTTTTATTTTTGGAAATGGTAATCATAATGAGGTCAGTCCTTTTATTATAAAAATATTTTGGGATGCAGATATTCATAAGCTCACTTTAACTTTAGACTATAGTATGAGCATTTTATTTTACATTACTTTGACAGGTATTGTGTTGTCAGCCTTTCTATCTATGCTTAAACACATAATAATGCATCAATATACCAGAATAGAGAAGAAGGAGTGAGGGGGTATGGCCTGCTCACCTGGTGGGGGGGGGGGGGTCGACTCTATCTCAGACACACTGAGATTTGTGGTTTTCCCAGTGAAGACAGAGGAAACCACCTTCCATGATCTGGGATGGAATGAGGACACATAAAAGGAAAAGCCAGCTGTGGAAGTGAGAAAATGTGGTCCTTCACAGATGGCGCAGTGCATATCCACTATCCCTGCCCCATGCTGAGCGTTTGCAGGTAAGTTAGGATTAAAAAATACAAACGACTTATGAACCACATCTCATGGCTGTCCAAATGATGACTCCTTTTATGTGACCCTCACTCTGGTGATGGAGAACAAATTGATGACTGGCTGGCAGGGGCTAATGACTGACAGTGGGATCAGTGCAAGCAAATAAATAAATAAATAAATAAATGTGCACGACTCAACTGCAATAGCATGGACTTTGTATTGTTCATTTTTGGTAAATTTAATTTTAGCATCTGAAGTCCTTCAAGTAATTTGCATATTTTATGAGGAATCAGGATTGTGCTCATTGAAAAAAATGGGTCAGTATTGCTGTTACTAAAAAAGAACAGTGCAGGTTTCTGACATAACTGCTATCATCAGAGTTATTTATTTACAAATACAAAGGGGACATCCACAACTGTGGACAGTAGAGAGGCATCAAACTCCTACCACATTGCATGAAAGTTCTGGAGAGGGTGATTTATAAACGGATACGCAGAATAGTAGAATATAAGATGGGAGATGAACAGTTCGGATTCAGATCAGGATGCAGCACATTTGACCCGATGTTTGCATTGAGACAGATACTTGAGAAGAAACTAGAGAAGAGGAGAGAGTCAAACTGGGCTTTCCTAGACTTGGAGAAAGCATATAACAAGGTCCCAAGAAAGCTGATCTGGGCAGTACTGCGGTGGTTTGAAGTCCCAGAAACATTAGTAGAATTAGTACAGGCTATGTACAAGGACCCAGTGACTCAAGTACTAACAGTGTTTGGCCTCACTGAGGGGTTCCCAGTGGGAGTGGGTGTACACCAGAGTTCAGCTCTGAGCCCACTGCTGTTCATACTGGTAATGGACTACATCAGCAAACAGGTTGGAGGGGTCAGAGCAACAAAGCTGCTGTATGCAGATGATGTGGCAGTACAGGCAGACAATAATCTAGAACTTCAGCAAAGGATAGGAGAATGGAATGCAAATCTGAAGGCACATGGGATGAAACTAAGCACAGATAAGACAGTGGTAATGGCAGCAGATTGGGGAAATCAGAAGAAGCTGAGAATAGAGATAGATGGGAAGATAGTGGAACAGGTAAACAGCTTCAAGTATCTGGGAGGGGTGGTTGAGGAGATGGGTAGTCTGAATGAAGAGGTCAAAGCTAAAATCAGAGGGACTGCTACCAACTGGCATAGAGTATCAGGTGTAGTATATGACAGAAGAATGCCAAAGAAGCTGAAAAGTAAGGTGTACAAGACAGTGGTGCGACCAGTACTACTGTATGGTACAGAAACCTGGGCAGTAAAGGCAGAACAGTTGAAGAAGCTAGAGGTGATGGAAATGAAGTGCCTGAGAAAGGTGGTAGGATGCACACTGCGGGACAGGCGAAGAAATGAGGACATAAGAGCAGAAGCCAAAGTAGCTCCAATTGCAGAAAAGATCAAAGAAAACAGATTATGGTGGTTTGGGCACATGTGTAGAAAAGCAGAAGACAATCTGGTGAGGGAGATTTGGGACAGACAGGAAGAAGGTAAGAGGAAGCGAGGGCATCCAGCAAAGAGGTGGATGGATTGTGTGAAAGAAGATCTGCGACAGTCAGGCATGAGTGTTGAAGAAGGCAGGAGAGTGGCACTAAATCGAGAGACTTGGCGACAGTTAATACGATACCCCAACCCCATGTAAAGGGGAAAAAGGGGATGATGATGATGATGATATACTAGCAAAGACACTGATGTAGGGAAAGATTAAAGGCAAAGGAAGAAGGGAGTGTCAGAGGCTATTCTGGATGGTAATGTCCTTGCGGTCATGAAGAGTTATATTCAGTTAAACAAGTACAAACTGGGTACATTTTCTCTGTAAATCCTGTCCTATTTTTTTTTTAAGTAGGAAATTTAACATTTGATGCCAGAGATATGTTTGGTGTCCTGCAGTGCAATGCACTGCTGGAGGAAAGCAAAGATGCAATGTTTTATTCTTCTGCTGCTGGTGACTTTGGAAGGTTGAGCCTTATGGTTGATAGCTGATGGCATGAGTATATTTGTAACCTTTCTGTATCAGGGAGAAAGCCAAAAACTGACAAAAGCAAATACATAAAAATGGCAGATTCTTTTAAAATATTGACATTATTAATTAAGAACATTGGCATCTGTAGAGAAAATGTAACTGCTTTAATATAGGTTTTGTGAAGAATAAAAGAATAACTCTGTAACACCAGTGTCTAGCAGTGTTATGTCTAGCAGTGTTTAGTGACTGCATCCCTCAGTTTACATGATCAGTGCACTGTTGTGAGGTAAAATCATGAACATCCCTGAAAACATGGACAGCTGAGAGTTATTCTCTGACTATATTCCCCTAGGAAATCTGCATTGTATTCAAATATAAAATTCACATATGCTTCACTATTGATGATTGGTAAAGATATGTGGTTAATTTTCTCCATGTATCCTACCAATGTTCCCTAAATAGTTTATCCTGGAGAGGATCTGAGTGGTAGTACACTGAGTAGGGAAGGGCAGAGTTTTGTGGCCCTAGCAACAGTCTCCAACACATCTTGTGGCCCTAGCAATAGACTCTAACACATCCATCAAGATTCCTTGTTGTTCCCAAGCAAGCTAAATTATGTAATCCTCAAACTTGTCCAAGGTCTCTTCAGTAGAATTAATACAGCCACCAGATAATAAACAGCCCTGTACGTGATCAAATTAATGCATCCTCATCATGATGAACTGCTCTCTGCTTAGCAGAGTTATATCCATGTGATCTCATAAAGATCTCCTCAGATGACGCTATATCACATACAGCAACATAGTCTTGAATGTTTGTCAAACAGGTCCCATGTGTTGCATATGTCTTCCTAATTAATCAGCATTAAAAATATATTTGAGAAATGTGTAAAATAAAATATAATACTCTACTCATTTTATTTAGTTATAACATCTATCTAGAATCACAAAATAGCACTTGTCAAGTAGCCAGTATCATTTTGTAATATTTTGCTTCCCAGGTAACCATTAATACACCTAATGATATTAAAATTATCCTATTGGGTATCACATAATAGTATTTTTGAACAATCAAGGCCAGTTTACTTTATCATTAAACAATGCACCAAATGATATATTTGCAATAATTTAAAATCAAGTGAGATGTTCCTCGTGCTTATATTTGACTATTGCTTCTCAGTATAAGATACCATGCAATACCACTTGTCAAACACTCAGGACCATATTTCTATGTGTTGCTTCTTCATTATATAGTGCAACACATGGTAACTGCAAATGTAAAAATGTTAAATGTGGTGGTGAAACACAGATTCACAGTGTCATGTGTGGCTATCGTGGAGCCTGCTCTCACCAAACCCTAGAACATAAGCTCCATCTCCACTCCATTCATCTAACAGAGTTTTAAACATACAAATTGATGATGGTTGCCTTAATATTCAGTAGGAGATTATGCCACAATTGCCTCCCTCTACACATAAAAAAGTTATTAAATACTAATCTACCTTCTACCTGAGAAGTCAACATAAAATGGTTATTACTTGTCATGGTTCAAGTGAAATGAACATGACTTTTAATGAATCAGCTAAGTCTTGATTTTTAAAACATTGAAATATCAGTATGAGGTTCCCTCGAAGTAGCCTATAATAGAAGAGAGGCCAAGATTTTATAACTTTATTGAATAGTTAAAATTCTTTAAACCAGCAATCTATAAATTTCTCTGAATTCTTTCTAATCTTTTAATTTTTCTAGGTTATACAGATATACAGATTCACAATATTCTGCATAATAGGTTTAGCATAAGCTCTATACAATTGAAGCAATACCTTATTTGACCTACAACTAGTTGCACGAAAAGGACAATTAGAATCCAGTAGGATATTTTGCATTTGAAATATTGCAGTCAGTTTTAAATAATTACTCCCAAAACTCTCATCATACTTCCTCTTTTGCAGAAAGAGTCTGTATATATATATATATATATATATATATATATATATATATATATATATATATGTTGTTTCCTCACTAAATGGTGCATCAAATGAGGTTTGTAGTACAGCTGAGTGAAATATTTATCTTCTATTTAACTACAACTTCTTCCTGTTGGGTATCACAGAATACCAATTGTCAGACAATGTTCTACTCTATTAAACAATGCCCAATTATTTACAAATATTTAAAGCAAAGTGAGAAGTTCTTCTTACTTAGATTTTGCTATTATATCTCATTATTAAGAAACATAGAATAACTCTTTTCAGACATCCAAACCACATTCCTATATGCTATTCACCCATAATATTTGTGACAAATTATATTTGTAGTAGAGTGGAAAGCACTCTTCAATGTTACCTGATAGTGGGTAGCTGCAGCTAAATATAAACAAAAGTAATATTTCAAACAATTGAAACTAGGTCTATATTAGATTAACGAAGTTTCAGAACTTTTAATACCATATGGTCAACACCATATGATTGAAGTTTTGAAACTTCAAAAATCTAAAAAAAAAAAAACCCCAAAAAAACAAAAGTAAGTGCTTTAAGCCCCAAACCCCCCACTACTTAAATATACCAACTCCAAGATCGCGCTACAGTGAAGGAAAGGGAAATCTTCCCTTTCCGCCCCATTCTCTGTTAAAGTGCGATCTCGCAGGTCGAAGTGAAGAAAAGGCTGGCTGTATATGAGACTGCTCAAGAAAAGAGAACAGAGCACACAGGGAAAGACTATTTTCTGCTGTGCCAGATAGGCTGGAAGGAACAGACTGTATTAATTTTATGAAAGCACAAATAAACAACTGGACTGGTATTACACAGCAGGGATTGTTAATTGAAAGGACACACCATGTGTATGCTCCAAACCTGGCAACGAGAAAGCAATCTAGACCTTCGATAGTAAAGGCACAGTCCTACCAGCAGAAGGAGCTGATTCTGACAAAACTGTGGCAGAAGGACAAAATACTAAAATGGGAGACAGTAACATTTTGTGGAAAATTATTACTGTACACCAGGCAGAAGAAGAGTAAATTTATTCCACTAATCAGGGAATGTCGAGAATGGGAATGTCAAGAATCAGGTATGAGATTCAAACTGCTGTATTCAGCTCTCTTCAGAATATTCTTTTCTGGAGGGACAAAATAATTTTTTGACGCAGAAGATGCTAAGGAAGAAATACAACAGTTTGTCCAACAAAAAGTGAGCTGGTAATAAAGACCACAGAGAGACTGTGCCAGGGGAACCTTTTCCAGTGTTTCAACAGAAAATCCTTCCTTTCTAACATATTCTTGGTTCTTCTAGTCAACTCTTGTGCTTTTTTCTGTCTCTCAAGCAGAGACTGTATTTGGAATATAGAGATAAACATGAATAAAACCAGTAAATCAGAAAGACAATAAATGTGAGATTATAAAGCATTAATTATATTTATGAAACATAGCAGAACAAGAAAACCTGGAAATACTGGACTTTTTTGACTTTGCTAAACTTGTAGGGAACTCTAAAACGTATGCCCTACTTCATGTTATTAACGTTTGGTGGAACACTTAACAGAGGGGAAGAGGTAGGAGAGTTAACTGTAAGTAAAACAAACTTTTGTCTTTAACAGTAATATTTGTATATTGCATGACATTTGTCTGCTATAATGTAAAGTGTTCTCACTTATTTTTAAGAGTATGGTACAAGAAAAAATATATATGCTTTTTCTCATTATTGTGTAGGGGAATGACTGGATTAAGTCTCTTGACTTTATCTACTAACAAGTTTTAAGAGAAAGCAAATAAATAAAAAAATGAATATAATAAAGCCCTCATCTAGCAAATAAATAAATAAATACTTGTTGAAGCAACCCAGTATCTGGTTCTCATGTCTCCCTGGAAACAATCTGATAAAGAGTAATAAAAACAGAATAATTCTTTTTTTAATGGCTTTTTTTCCTATGGCTAGTAAATAATATTTTCTAAAAGCACTGAACTGTTTTTTTTTTCATTGTGGGAGAGCAGTAAAGATAAGACAAAAACAGACAGCACTTAATAGAAGCACATGCTGTACTGTGCATCTTGACATGGATAACCTTCCTTTTAGGTTAACTAAAATTTGTTAGTGTGTCTGTCAGTTTGGGACAATTGTTCCTATTAGGGAGGTAAAAAGTATTTGAAGATGTACATAGCTTTGTGCCTTTATATTAAGTTAAAAGGTTTTTGGGGTTTATTGTGGGCGTATTTTTTTGAGGGCTTTCAATAAAACAAAAGTTTTGCAAGATGTGACATAGGCTCAAATGGATATGACAAGAAACAACTGTATAAAAGGTCAACCTGCCAAACATTAGTGTATGTATGTAACAGAAAATTGGGAACCAGATACTTAGAAAAACTGTTACAAATAAAAAGTGGGAATAATAACTTTTTAACATAATGAGCCTTTCATTACTATCTTTAAATGTTAATGGCATCACAGATATATACAAAAAAGAAAGAGTAGTAAACTACATTAAAAATGTAGAATGCAAATATGTATGCTACAGGAGATACATTTGAAAAAAACTGAACATGCAAATTTGACAAAGAAATGTTTTCAGGATGGTTATTCAGTGGAATACTTGGGACAAAGGAACAGAGGAGTACTTATATTAATTGCAAGAGGAGTTTCAATAGTGATAGAGGAGTATAAAAAAATAATGCTAGATTTATAGTACTAAGGGACTACTGGCAAGGGAGGAGGATTATACTGGCATGCATTTTTATTCCACCTACAACTGCTATAATGGAACTTAAGAAAATTCTGGGAGAAATAAGTTTTCAGCAGAGAATATTACTTATTGATGGGGACCGGAATGTGGTTTGCAGCAGGGAAGATGTGCCTGGGGAGCCCAGAAGGAAAAATATAACAAAGGAGGGTAGGTTTTTGAAGAAAATATTTGGCATGATATGAATTCTCTAGGAGTTCAGAGTGAATTTACATATTATTTCAGAGTGAATTTACATATTATTCCCCAAGATACAAAAACTGGCAAGGCTAGATGGAACTTATATTTCACAGGAACATATGCATTTAATTGACATTTTTTATACACATCCAATAACTATTTCAGATCACACACCAATAATAGCTAAAATAAAAATGCAAGGTAATGAAATAAAAATGAGACACTGGCACTTTTCCACCTACCTGTTGAAAACAGAGGAATTTAATGAATGGGTACTATAAATTCTTTGGGAGTTTTTAGAGAAGACAGAAAGTTATTCTAAAACTATAGCTAGGAACTGGGATAAAATTAAAGTGGAGTTTACAAATAAAGTGGGAATAAAAGAAAGATGTGGTTAAGAAGCAAAAATATTTTTTAGAGGGGCTGATGAATGGTAAAGTATTGCAGAATAGGGAAAATCTCATAGAACAAAAAGAGGAGCAATTGCAGAGTGCTAAGCAGAAAACAAAGGATTACCTTGATAATATACACAAGTTTAGAAATATTGCTGTTAAGCAACTGTTTTTTGATAATAATTCCAGAGCACAAAAAATTTTAGCACAACGACTCAGTCAGGCAGCAGAAAGTAGAAAGGGTTGTCATCAAGCTTTGGGAGCCTATAGCAAGGAAGATAACAAGAGATCCTGTAGAGGTACTAGAAATATTTAAGACATTTTTTGAAAGTCTGTATAAAGCAGAAAAATATGGACATCAAGAAAAGGTACCAATGGAAATGTTTATGGAAGAATGAAATATGCCAAGGTTAGAGGTAGATGGGGCTCAATTATTAATGGTTAGGATAGGTGGAATTAAGATTAACATGGTGATGTATAACCAATCAAGAGGAAATCCCACAGGAGTAGATGGTATTCCTGTAGAAGACTGAAAGCTTGGAGGGAAAAACTAATAAAGATCTGGAAGATTTTGTTTTTAACAGTATTTTAAGAGGAGGTGAAGCACCAACTTCCTGGAAGAAAGTGGTGGTGGCTGTAATACCTAAAGAGGGTAAGACCCATCAGATCCAGCTTCACATAGGCCCATTTCAATCCTAAACCATGATTATTAAGCATTTATGTCTATAATAAACAAAAGATGTCACACTCATAGAGAGAGTCCCAGGCAAACACTATACATGGAAACTAATCTGAAATTAAGTAATTTTAATACACATAAGCAAACTGTCAAGCCCTTATCAGGCTTCATAATGCGCAAGGATTTGATTCTAAATTGTTCAGAAAATCAACCTTTTCGAATACTTATTTGGATTTTAGAAGTTGCAACCCTGGTTATACCAAGAGAAACATTATTAAGGGGCAGATTATTCAAGCAGCACGAATGTGCTCGGATATTAGTTCCTTTAAACTAGAACTAAGTGGATTATACGCAATGTTTCAACAGAGGGAACACCCTGAAGAGTTGATCCAAGCAGTTGGGAAAGAGGTCCTAGAAGGGTGGAAAACTAATTATAAACCTTTATTAGGAACCCAATATATTATTCCTACCCATCTGAGAGATAAGACAGCTGTTAAAACTTTTACTAATTCTATGGTTGTTCATTTTGGGGATATAGGCAGGAAACTGAAAAATATGTTAATAAAAAAAAATGAGTGTTATTTAAGACTAAAATAGAGTTCACCCAACTTTTAGGGGACAGACCCACATGTGTATAAAATGGGTCATAATATCAAATACATTTTATAACATTCACTTTCCAATACTCAGGTACAGGGTATAGGCACTTCCGGATGTGGTATGAGTAACTTTTGTGGCTTTATTTTAGAGGGGCAGTGTGTTACTATTGGGAACCCCCTGCAATGCATTAAGTTGGTGAAAGGGAATTGTGCTAGTAGGGAGTTAGTTTATCTTGCTGTTTGTCAGGGGTGTGTTTTTTTCTATGTAGGGAAGACAGTGAGATCAATGCAAAAATGTATATATGAACACATGTATGCCATTGACAGAAAAAAACTAAGTAATGCACTTTATAGGCACACTCTTTCTTGTTGCTAACCCTCTAACAAAAACAATATTTTTTTATTTGGGATACTTGAACCAATTAAAAGAAGTATAGGGAGGGTCAATAGAGAAAATAAGTACCAGTCCGACACAGCTGCAGGTAAAGTCCATAAAACTTTAATAAAAATAAGAAATAAAAAAGTAAGCACTTTCACAGTATATTCCTACAGCTTCTTCAGACTGAATACTAAAGAACAACAGATTAATTTAAATAGCACATCAATAAAACAATCAGCACATCAATTAAGCATACAATTGTTAAAGTGCCAGTACATAAAAACACAAACCTATATACCAGTCTCAATGTTTCAAGGGTCTGACTTTCAAAAAAGGTTTAAGAGAGACTACCTCATTTTAAACTAGGTTCTTTATCAGCATTTAAAGATAGAATCCACTTCTGTTCAGCAGATTCAGTCCGGTTCCTAATGCCCCCCCCCCCCCAAACTCTCTGAAATGATCTCAAGCACTAAGAATCTAAAATGATGATCCATCCCATAATTAATGACCTGCTTAGCCAGGGCATTAGTTTCCTTCCTATTTTTGATGTCTCTTTGATGTTCTAAAATTCTAACTTTTAGCTGTCTATTGCTCATCCCAACATCAATTTAAAATTCATACCAGGATGTACATATTTGCAGCCCATATGAATGAACTTACATGCTGTGCGATTTCTACACTGAGAAGTCCCTTTCCTAGCTGATCTCTTCTCCTAGTTACAGAGAGGTATTATAGCAAAAGAGTCTTTTCAGTGACTTGTTGCTCTTAAAAGAAAAATGTGGAACTGTGTCTTTAACATCTTTTAGTTCATCCATGGTGCCATGTATAGCCCAATTCCTCTTAGTAATGTCACAAACACCCTGTACATCTGAAGAGTATGTTAGAGGAAATCTAATCACCTGTCTATCTTTAACCTCAGTGGTTTTGGTAATTCTATCTGCATAATTGGGTCTACATTTACCCTCTCTCTCTTTAAAAGCATCTTTAATGCACTCATTAAGATCTGCTTCTTTATACCCTCTGTTAAGAAACTCAATTTTTAAGGACTCTAATGCTGCTACCAGTAGTTCTTCATCATTATGAAGCCTCATAATTCTATATACTTGCCCCTTAATGTCATTTCGAGTAACATGTCTCAGATGCATACTGCATCTGTGCAACAAGTTATTTTTCCTAGTAGGTTTTCTATAAATAGTTGAGACCATATGTGTTAGCTCGGGTCTATATCACATAGTCGAAGTGTCAAAACTTCGACTATGTAAATATCGAACCCAAAAGTTTGAAAACTGAAAACTCCGAACACTCAGAACAGTGACTTTTTTCCCAGGGGAAAAAAAATTGCTGTTCCGGTACAAAACACGGAAACACACGATCACTACATACTGTTTCTAATGTGGAAGGCTTTGTCACCCACACCCCCCCCTACTTAAATATATCAACTCCGAGATCGCACCACAGTAGAGGAAATAGCAAATCCATGGAAATGGCCCACCTAATTCTTTCCCTGGGAAAGAATTCGATGTTACGCAGTTTTGTTATTTTTAGATTTCGAACTTCCCAGTTCTAAGTTTCGGCATTCGGACATTTGTGCGCTCGGACTTATGATATACACCCATTACTTCTGCTTTGTTGACCTTGACGTCAAGAAATTCAGTTTCATCACATGAAAATGTATACGTAAACCTTAAAAAAACAGTTGATTGTTGGAAGTAATCTATAAATTTTACCAGGCAGTCTGCTGTCCATTTCCATAGCAGAAAGACATCATCCACAAATCTAGAATACCACAAAATATGATCAGAAAAGCCATCAGCTTGTAGTAGTACATCCCTCTCTCATAGTACTAGTATCAGGTTGGTGTAGCTGTTGGCACAAGCTGTGCCCATAGCTATGCCAACCTCTGTGCAAAAAATTATTCTTCAAATAGGAACACATTGTTCTCTAATACAAGTTCTAATAATGCACACAATAATTCAATTTTAGCAGTGGCAAAACAGCAATTGGTACACATAAACTTCCTAATATTTTCTATGTCCCATTGATTAGGAAACACTGTAAAATGTGATTCTGTATCCATTGTCACTAGGAGATATTCAGTATCCAGTTTGGAAGTAGCCACACACAACTTCTGCAAAAAGCTACTAGTGTCTTTCAAGGCCATCTCACATGTATCAAGTAAGGCATGCAGGTTTTTTTCAATAAAAATCGAAAGTGGCTCAGTCACCCCAACCTTTCCCAGACACTGTCAGATGCATGGGTGGGAGTGTTGGGTTTTTGTGTACCTTAAGTAAACCATAGATAGAGTAGAACTAGGTGGATTATACACAATGTTTCAGCAAAGTGGATACCCTGAAGAGTTGCTCCAAGCAGTTGGGAAAGAGGTCCTAGAAGGGTGGGAACTAATTATAAACCTTTAGTAGGAACCCAAGATATTATTCCTACCCATTTCAGAGATAAGACAGATGGTAAAACTTTTACTAATTCTATGGTTGTTCATTTTGGGGATATAGGTAGGAAACTGAAAAATATGTTAATAAAAAAATTGAGTGTTGTTTAATACTAAAATAGAGTTCACCCAACATTAAGGGGACAGACCCACATTTGTGTATAAAACAGGTCATAATATCAAATACCTTTTAGAACATCCCCTTTCCAGTACTCATGTACAGGGTATAGACAAGTCTGGATGTGGTATGACTAATTTTTGTGGCTTTATTTTAGAGGGACAGTGTGTTACTATTGGGAACCCCCTGCAATGCATTAAGTTGGTGAAAGGGAATTGTGCTAGTAGGGGGTAAGTTTATCTTGCTGTTTGTCAGGGGTGTGTTTTTTTCTATGTCGGGAAGGCATTGAGATCAATGCAAACATGTATATATGAACACACGTATGCCATTGATAGGAAAAACAAAGTAATCTACTTTATAGGCACACTCTTTCTTGTTGCCAACCCTCTAACAAAAACAATATTTTTTTTATTTGGGATACTTGAAACAATTAAAAGAAGTATGGATGGGGTATTGGGAGAATGCAACTAAAAGATGTAAATTAAAGTGGCAGCTTAGACTTAATGCTATGATATCTACTGGCATTAATGACTATATATCTATTGCCCCTGGGTTAAAGATGAGGGTTCAGATTTTATAAGTTAGTTGCAACACATGTAGTGTTGTATATTTTTAAATTTAAATATTAAGTGTTCAAACATATGTATATATACATATATATATATATATATATGAGAATTTAACATTTGAAGTTTTTCTTGTATATATTGTTTTTAAATGTTTTTTTTTTAATTTCTCCAAATCTTTTGGGTTTCTAATACTATGATGGGAATGGATCCCATTCCTAAGTCAAAGTACAATTAAAGTTTATAAAATTAGTATTGTTTCAGTCTTTGATGTCAGACAAAATTGCTTTTCACAGCACCCGCAATGTGCCCAGTAATGACTCCTTCTGCAATTCGTACAGGGTTACATGGATTGGAAACATATCTAAATATGATTATAGATTCTTTTTTATAAGCCCAGTTGCTCCTACTACTATTGGAACTGAGTATCTTTCTTCCACATTGCTCTCATTCCTGCCTACAGATCCTGATATTTTATGACTTTGTTTCTCTCTGTACGCAAGACACTGTAGTCACTGGGTGTAGCGATTTCAATGATCAGTGCTACTTTTGTCTTCTTTTCGTGGACCACTATATCCAGTTTTCTAGCATCTATTTTTTGAACTGCTGGTAATGGGTGATTCCATGTGATATAAACTTCATTTTCTATGATGCTTTGTGACTCATGTTTCCAGTGTTTTTTCAGCCACTTCAGTACCATAGTGTTTGCACAATTCCCAGTGCAACAGTCTTGCCACATTATTATGCATTTCAGTATGCAGTCCTTCTGCCAGTAGCATGTCGCAACAAGCAACAAGGTGTGCAACTGTTTCCAAATCAGTTTTACAAAACTTACATTTGTCTGTTTCTTCCACATGTTCAATGGACTTTGTAAACCAACGTGTATGTAACCCACTATCTTGGGCTACCAATATTAACCTTTCATCTCTTGGTTTAAATTCACCTCTCCTTAACTATTCCTGCATTCATTCCTGATCAACATGAGGTTCTTCTGCAAGTTTTCTACACTTGCAACTATATTTATGCATTTTCCACATTTCTAGCCTTCTCATCTGGTCCTTCATCTTATATTCTTTCTTTTGTTTTTTGGCACATTCAGTTGCTGCCTGATTTTTATCTACTTCTGGTTTGATTTCCATTCCTGCTTGATGCTGATATGCTTCTGCTAAATTAAGCAGAGAAGTCTTCTTAGATTTATTTTCCTCATGTTTCAAAACTTTTACTACATTTGGGTCTAGCAAGGTCAGAAGATATATATGGAGTCCTACAGTTGCAGATCTATACTTATAATCAATTTCAAAGAGGCCCATCCCTCCTTCGGAACAAGGAATATATAATCTTGGTATACACTGATTTTATAAATCATTTGGTGAGCATGAAGCATCCTTCTTATCTTCCTATCAAATCTATCCAACATGTTTGGGGCCAATCAATCCCTCCAAAACTGTAAGGTAGGACAAAAAGAGCAAATTAGTTTATAGCTTGGATTTTGTTCTTAGATGTCAACCTTGTTTTCAGAAACAATTTAAGTCTTCTAAAATATTAAACCAACTTAACAAAGGAAATCCATGCCCAAGAGAGCAGAATGTTTCAACAAACTCAAAATTAATAGATTAGGCACAAGGAGCACAGCAAAGGCATAAACCAACACCAGAATGTTTTATTACTCCACAAATCACATAAAATATGATACTAACCACATAAAATCCAATAAATGCTTAACTTTATCATTACATTTTTCGTTCACCATAGAACTTCTTCAGATTAGCTAAAACAGTCAGTCCCATCATACCTTTTATATATTCTATTCAAACTAATTAACCAATAAGAAATCACAGCCAATGAATTAATTAGGCTAACACAATGTCAAAAAATATATTCCCACACTTGACGTACCTATATAAGTGTATATACATGTGTTTATACCTCGTTAAAACCATACTTTTATTTAAACATATTATTAAAAATCATCAGTTCACATTTTTTAAAGTGAAGTAAAGTATTCTTTACTAAGTTTTATTCACATTTGTTTATGTTTTATTGTTGATCCTTTATCAATTCCCAAATATATATACACTCCCTTTTGCTCAAGTTCTTTTATATCACATTCTTGTCCCAAACTGATGTTTTCCTGGTGCTGCAGTTTCCTGCTTTAAAGGTTGCTTTTGCACGCTTATCAAGACCAAATAACATTCTTATATCATCTGAAAAAGTTTTGACTACATGCAGTTGTGCTTTCAGTTCCTCATCCGATTAGCTATACAGTTTTAAATAATTGACAAAGAGAAGATGAGAAGTCTTTACACTTTGTTGTTTTTTAGGAGCCAAATTATAGCCATGGCTTAAGCTGTTAAGTAAACAGCTTAATGGGTTAATGACAAGGCAGAATAACAACGGTGACAGAGAGTCTCCCTGGAATATCCCCCTTTGAATTTATATCCCTGGGATAATAATCTGTCCTTTATCATGGCTTAATTGCAAAGTGGTCTGTCACTGTTTCATGGTTACTGTAATGTAGTCAATCAGTATATACATTTTTAAGCACTCTTTTATCCATGAATGTGGGATACTATCAAATGTTTTTTTTTAGTCAATCCATGCCATACTTAGGTTCTTCTCCTTTTACAGTTCACCACTATGACTTTATTTAACAACAAATGATCCTTTCTTCTATATGACTTTCTTTTATTGCCCTTTTTTTTCTACTGCCATAAATGAGTTTTCTTCTAAATGACTAGAAACCCTGTCAGCATCAATTCCCATGAGTAGTTTATACGTTGTCAGAAGACAAGTTATTGGTCTCTAATTTTTAGGGTAGCCTGCAGGTTCATTCTTAAGTCGGAGCATTGTTTTGCCTGTTGTTAGCCAGGTTGGTGTCTGTTCTTTTTGTTTTTACTCATCGCTAAATCCTCGTGCAAAGATGTTAATACTTTTAACCAAAAGTTAAGTACTGTAACTGGGCCTGGGGTTTTCCAGTTAGAGGCTTTTCGTAACTTTGTTTCAATCTGTCTGGTTGTTATTTCATCCCATTTCCTATCTTGCACCTTTAAACTTCTTATTCTTTCTTTTACTTTTTCTATCCATTTAGCATCTTTGTTATGTTCCACAGGATCTTCACAGATACTTCTCCAAAATGTATGTGCTTCCTCTTTTTTTGGCGGTCTTTAAATTCCTTTTACCTTATTTCCCAATTCTCTATAAATTTTTTTGGGTCATCAATAAATTGCTTATTTTGTACTTTTCCTTTATATTTATCTGTGTATCTTCTGAGTTTTTCCGCCTGTGCAGAAATTTATAGTTTATTTGCAACAGTCCATGATAGATCCTGGTCTGTTCTAATACTGCACATTGCTTTTATCACATCTATCTTTCTTAATATTTTTGTTGATCCATTCCTCTTCTATAATCTTCTAAGAGTGACACTTCTTGTCTTAATTGCATTATCATTTTCTCTGTTCGATACTTCCATGATGGTATTCAATTTCTCCCCTTCCTTTCCCTCACTACCCTGTGTTCTTGTGGTAGAACTTTATCAGTTATTAACCAAGCTGCACAGTAATGTAGCCTATTAACTTCTGTTATATCACATGAGTCTCTATGGATAGTCTTAATTACTTCATTAATTTTTAAATGTTCTGTTTAAGTCACATGATGTGTTTGAAGATTATTTAAACTGACGGAATTGTTGTTTTAATGGTTCTGTTGAATTTCCGTTGGTTACGGGATGAAAGTGCTTGACCGTTTGCTTATGTGTATTAAAGTTATTTTCTGTGTATAGTATTTGCTTGGGACTGTCTCTATGAGTGTGACATCTTTTTTGTTTTAGAGTTCTTTTGTCACACACTTCACGCATTTGGTTTTCATTATGTCTATAATAGCTAAAAGAATGGCAAAGACGGTGCCAAAATTATCTAATAGATATGGATCAGTGTGATTTTGTGGAGTGGAGGGAAACAAGGCAAACATTTGACAAAATTAACTGAACATTGATGATTCAGAGGGAAGCTGAGTGTAAGAATATAGCACTGTTATTGGTGGGTCTTGATGCAGAGAAAGCATTTTTCAGAGTAAGCTGGGAGTTTATGAGCAGGGCAATGGAAGCATTTGCATTTCCTGATAACATTATAAGGTTGAGGATATATGAAGGATCAGAAGTAAAAACTAAAGTTGCTGGGTTCCTCTCTGATAATTTATGTTTGAACAGAGGAACCAAGCAGGGGTGCCCTCTTTCCCCCTTGTTATTTGAACTATCTTTAGAACCACTGGCACAGAAATAAGACAAAGAAATTCAAGAATATAATTGATATGACAGACAAGAAATGTTGGCTCTATCTGCAGATAATATTATGTTTTACCCAATAAAGCCAAAAAAGGAACATTTTGAGGAAGTTTCAAATCTTTTTGGGATACAAAATTAATGAAGCTAAAACAAAGGCAATAGCTGTAAATTATGTACCCACACATGAATTGGTTCAGCAATATCCATATTTATGGGTTCATGACAAAATGAAGTAATTAGGAGTATGGATTAAAAAGGATTCTGGTATGGCAGCTAAGGATATGTAGGAAAACACTAAACAAAAGATAATACAGAAACTACGAAAGTGGAAGCTCTGTTAAAGTGATATGGAGAGCAAGATGCAAGCAGTTAAAATGTTTTTAGTCTCTTTAGTTTTATACATAGGTCAGGCATATTTTATCAACCAGAGGAGAAGTTGTGGATAGCAATTAATAAAGAGCTGAACATTTTCATCTGGGAGGGGAGGATGGCAAGAGTCAAATGGGATAAGATGACTCTTACAGTTGAACAATGCAGTTTGGGATTACCCGATTTGAAGAGGTGTTTTAGAACTACACAGTTAAGGCTCTTATACATAGCACAAGCAGAAACATAAAATTCAAAGTAGAGAGGAATGATGATGAAGCCGGGGGAAGCTCAAGAAACAAGGAGAGACTGGGATTTTGGATGCAGATCCTTAAGGAGAATAACAACTGTGCAGAATATTATATTTATAAAGTATCAGAAAGTATTCTAAGAACTAATCCAACATGGGAATGGAGAAAGAAGATTCTGCCAATAGAGATGACTGCAATTAGGGATACAGACAAAAGGAAAGAGGGGCTTGGAATTTATTGGATAAAACTAGTAAAATAACCAAGGTATTGGGAGCAAATAATTAGAGAGGGAAAGGTAATAGAATGGAAAGAGGCTAATAAATTATTTGGACTGCAGGATAGAGACTGCCTGCAGTACCAAGGATTTATGTCAGTGTATAGGCAAAGATAAAGAAACAGGGAGCCTAAGTGAGAGACCAGCACTGGTAGAGTCTTTAGTAGAATCTATAACAGAAGCTGGTGCTAAAAAGGGAATAATTAGTAGAACATACAAACTATTGCATGATGACTATAAGAATCAATTAGAGGAGGTTAGATAGGATTGGGAAGAGAGATTGGAAAACAATTAATAAAGAAACAGTGGGGATATATGTATGTTTCCCAAATATGCAACAAAGTCTAGAAGATTTAGGGTCTTTGCTTGGAAGTGTTTACATAGGTATTTGTATACCCCTAGTAGACTCCAAAGGATTTTTCCTCAGGTAGACAGCAAATGTTGGAGGTGTGACCTGGGAGTGTAATGAGTAGGCAGACTTTAAAGATTCCCAGCAGACTACTCTGTCAGAGATACTGGTTGAGCAAATTGGTGTAACTAAGGAAATTATTTTTTAAGCTACGTACAGAATCAGAATTGCCTAGACATAGTAAGGTCTTGGCGAATCTAATTATTGTGGCTGCAAAAAAAAGTAATTACTAGAAAATGAAAATAAATGTCTAAACTAACTTTACTAGAAATAGTGAATATAGTAACAGAGATAAAACAACTGGAATTGAGATCTTTAGAAAACGGTAGGAGCAAATTGCATAAGAAAGAATGAGAATTGTGGGAACAATACACTCTAAGGAGGAACAATGTTTAAAAGAAGGCAGGATTTGAATGAGCTATGTAATGTTTGACTGACATTGACTGGATAGATTATAAGTGGTGTATAATGTTTGCAACTACAGTTATGTCAACATGGTTTGTGATGTACACTGCAACTAAAATTATGTCAATATGGTTTGTTTTCGTTTATATAAATGTATGATTGCCTATGCCATACATGATAATTTAATAAAGATGATTCTTGTTCAAAAAAAGAAAGAAGAGCCAAGAATCCCTTGCAATTTGTGGGGGTAGATTTCAGCACATTTTTAAGGCTCCGGTCTAGAAACACCACTAGTGGATATGTTTTTGAACCTTGTGTTGCTTTTACGTCTATATGGGTTGGGTGGGGGTATTATTGATCCTTGTGTACTTTGGGGATCCAAAAGATTGCTGGTATAATGGATTTTTCAAAACCAAAAAAATGCATATAAATCCAGGGAAATAACCTCCTTGCACGGTACTGTCCTCTAGAAACAAATCTATCTTTTTATATACTATATTAATTTCATTTTTAGAAACTGTTCTGTACTTTTTTGTGTCATATAGTGCACTGAGCATTTTACTAACACAGTCAATCTTGTCTACCAATACTACCCCTCCTCCCTGATCTGGCTTCATACCCTGATAGATTTGTTCTCTGTCAGGGATTTTAAAGTTGTCCTTTCATCCTTATTCAAGTTATAATAAAATGTTTTCTTGTTTTTATATAACTCATATAAGTCTCTCTCACAACATTTCTCATATTCCCTCCCGCCCCCACTACCTCTTCACTTATAGTAATCACAGCCACACCCACAGCTCACCCTCACATCACCTCCACCAATCACAGCTCTTCAAGTCATATCACATTATACCACACCAACTTGCTCCACACAAAATACTCCCAATCACTCTTCATTCCCACTAGGCATTTTTTACATCACCTACACTACTTCCCCATCCACATATAGTGCAACCCTATAATTCCTATTCAGACCCCTCACCTAGAAACAACTTAAACTTTATAACCATGACTATCACACAACTAAGTCTAGTCTGCCTTCTCATAATTCTTTACAACACCACAAGTTATCACTCTAGCAATATCCCTAAACTTAGTAGCACAACACTGCATTATGCACTCTCGTATACAGACACCACACATTATAATAATATCTGCCCACAGTTATTCAAGAACTACATAACGGACCAATTCAGAACTAAACACATATGCTGTCATTCCTACTCCAAAAAAACACAGTACTTTCTCACACTCCTCACCAAACTCCAACATCTGTATAACCATTTTAACTCCAGGCTCACCATAAGTGGGCATATCCACCCCAACCCAGGCCCAAATCCATCCTGTCCAACACAAATGTCAGAACATAACACCCCCACTTTCTTCATCCCTGGGCAAATCAACAACAGCAGCAAAACCAACCATCTTTTAATGCTAAATATTAATATTAGAAGTATCAAAAATAAAATCCCTGAACTCCAGGCCACAATAGCACACTACTCCCCAGACATAGTTGCTTTAACAGAAACCTGGCTAAATAAAAACATAGCTAACTCAGAAGTTCTCCCTACCGGCTACAATATCATTAGACAAGACAGGCCACTTCGTAAAGGGGGTGGAACTGCCTTACTCTACAAGTCCAACTTAACTGTCTGTCAATAACCAAACTCCTACCCCTCCCCCAATAATTGGGACATACTTATCTCATAACTTCAACTTCACCCTAAAAAGGTCATCACCACAATTTTGATCTATATTCCACCTGGTAATACACCTGCTAGCCTTGAAGACTTCTTATCCTAGTGCTCTTCCACATACTCACAAGAAACCCTTATTCTGGGGGACTTCAACCTAGATTGGTTCACCTGTATATCAGAACCACCAAGTAATCTAATAAATTTACACGGCTACCAGCAGCTAGTCCAAATTCCAACTAGATGTGATATAAAATCTAAAAGGGAATCCATCCTTGACTGGGTCCTAACTAACAACCCCACATTGTACCCTCACACAGGCAGTCTCCCAGACACCTTAAGTGACCACAACATAATATACTTTATACGTAGTAGAACAAGCATATGCAAAACCACTAACTATATATCCATTAGAAACACAAAATAATTCTCTCCTGAGGTCCTCAACGCTTTACTCTGTAACTGTGACTGGACCCCTCTAAAAACCCTCCCACTTGACCAGGCTGTAGCATATTTCAACAAAACATTTCTACAACACCTAGACACTGTCGCTCCATTACGCAAAATCAAGGTTAGAACCTCTACAATCCCCTGGCTCAGTAAAGAAACCAAACAAATCCTCAAGTCCAGAGACACTGCCTGGCTTTACTATCAAAAAAACAAAGAAACACAAAGCCTAACTAAGTGCCAAGAACTGCAACTGCAAAAAATGCATTAGGCTGAACAAAAAATCCTACTACACAACATTACAAACTAAATACCAACACAACCCGCAAAAATTTTGGCAAAATGTAAACCAGCTACTAAAATCCACCCAAAAAGCTACCCCCAAACCAACCACCCTGACACTAAAGTTCCCATCGAAACACAATTCAACTCCCACTTTGTGAACTCAATTCTATCCTTAGTATCACAGGACAGTTCCTTCCTCACTATGCGCCCCAACACAAATAACACTAATACAAGCTTTACCCTCAAAACAGTTTCCACCACTTCAATCAAAAGCATGCTCTCCAAACTAAAAACCTCATCAACAGCAGCCGACCTACTCCCCAGCTATTTCTTGAAACTTACAGCAGATGCTATTGCTATCCCAGTCTCCACTCTCATAAACAAATCAATTGTTGAAAACTATGTGCCCAAACTCTGGAAAATATCCTATGTTACACCCATACATAAAGGCGGGACCTCTACTGAACTTAATAACTACAGACCCATTGCTTTACTCTCCCCCCGGCCAAAATCCTAGAAAAATGCATCCATACCCAGATGCTAAACTATCTCCTAGACTGCAACATCCTGTTACCTACTCAGCATGGTTTCAGACCTGCCCATAGTACCACTACAGCTCTCCTCTGCTTCACAGACACAGTAAACCGTCTCAAAAATGAAGGCCTGCAAGTGTCAACTCTTTTTTTGGATATGTCCAAAGCATTTAACACAGTCTCACACTAAATCCTGCTAAACAAACTAAACCAATATAATCTATCAAATTCCACTCTTACCTGGTTCCAAAGCTACTTAACTGACAGGTACCAAAATGTGAAATGGGAAAATTCTCTCTCTCCTCAGCTGCCCATAACTATAAGAGTCCCACAGTGTTCTATCTTAGGACCACTACTATTCACAGTCTTCACAAATGACCTCCATACCTCCACAGAGCATGCATCTATAATTCAGTATGCAGATGACACTACCTTAATCTGTGCTGCACAAAACATTCCCACACTCCTGCAAACAACTCAACTAGCATTTTCTGACGTTGAATACTTCCTTACCAAAGCCCAACTTATCCTCAATCCAAAGAAAACTCAGCTTATGATTATAACCAGTTCTAACAAAAACACTAACAGTCAATTCACTATCTACTCCACAAATGCTACTCCAATTGCTCCAGTGGCACAGGCTAAGCTATTGGGAATAACCATAGACTCCCACCTAAAATTTGATAGTCATCTCAACTTAACTATTAAAAAAGTACATGTCAAACTGGGGTCACTCTACCGTATCAAACCATTTCTTACCAGCAACACAAGATCAGCCATTGCTCGCTCCCAACTTCTATCCACCCTACTCTATGCATCTCCCATTCTGACTAATCTCAACAAAACTGAACTAAGCATAATGGAAGCCTGCTATAACAGAATTGCCCGCTTTGCTGCAAATTGCTCATATAGAACTCATCACTGTACTGCTTTGAGACAGCTCCACTGGTTTGAACTGCCCAACCTCCTAGCCTACAATCAGCTCTGCCTCTGTCATTCTATCTATTACCTCCCCAATAAGTGTCCTGCCCTCAAAAACCTAGTACAACATCACTCAGCCAAAACGCTTCTTAGATCATCAAGCAAACTACTACTAGAAGTCACCAACAGCTACAATAGCTTTGGAGATGCACTATATAGTAGTTCAGTGGCTAAAAAATGGAACTCTGTCCCCACTAGCATTCAAAACACATCATCCAAAGCCTCATTTAAAGACCTCATCAGGCAACATCTCAGGCAAAGTTGGCAGTGCCATGATTGCTCCCCAGGCTAGTGAAAACGGATAACATATACATACTAAATCTAGAGCACTTGATAATAGTTTAAAGTCTTACTCACAAACACTGTTATCTACAATGCATGTACTGTACCTATGTACTATGTATGTATTCTACCTATGTTCCAAATTTCAGCTGTACACCACAAATCTATTAATTACCTTTATTTTTAAAATTAATATTTTTTGTTTGTTTCTCTCCACTGTAACTGTTTATGTGCCACATACCACTGTAAAAACATGTCTCTTGTAATTTGTGTGTATACTGATCATGTCTAAATAACTAAATGTGTCTGTAATTTTTCTTTGTGGAGCTTTTCTCCCCGGGCTTCTGCTGAAAAAGGGCCTTTTCGGCTCAGTCAGACACCCCCGGTTAACAAATGTAAAATAAAATAAAATAAAATAAATGTGGGTATGGTAGTGTTAAGGCGGTATTAAATGTACTTTTCTTTTTACATAAAGTCTTGGTAGTATTGGTGTTTGAGTGCTAATTGGAAAAAAAATGTTCAAAATTTGATTTTCCAAGTAAATAACCTTAGTTCCAATAAGATATCTGAGATGTCATAAAGAACGTTGGGCACAAATTTAAATCCCTTAATGAAAAGTGAAACATGTTCCTTAGTCATATATTGGTAACTATAGTTAAATATCATGAAACCTTTGTGACTGCATACATTAGTGATATTATCCGATAAGGAATCTACACCTACTTCTAGTTGTAGGCTTGTTTTGTGTTTCCTCTCCCTCTTCCCCTACCTCTCTGTTTTGCCCTTCCATGATTCCGTTGGTAAGTGGGGAGGACTTTGTAAAAAGAGTTTCCTTGAAATTCTTTAGGTCTTGCACCAAGCTTTTCCATTCTATGGGGTATGGGAGGGGATTCATTCATATTATCAAGTGGGAGATGTTGTACCCTACAATTAAATTGTTGTGAGTTTGTTCAGTATTCAAATAAGTCCTTAAAAACACACCAGTCGATGGTCTCTTGTTCATTAACAGTAGACCTATACAAATCTAAAATCTGTGTGTCTTAGGTAAGGAGTATGCTTTGTTGTTCAGATAATCATTTTGGTGCCTCACCAGTTTTTTTTTTCTTTTTTGCTATTAATTACTAGTTTAGATTTTTCATCCACTTTAACAAACATCTGGTTGTATTTGTTTTTATTGTATTTAAATAATAAATCATCAAGTATTTTTAGTTTAATAAAGTGAATGCTTCATATAACTTATTTATTTGCAAGGTATTCCACCTGATAATAAATTTAACCCATGTCTATCAAACATATTAGTAAGCTCTCTATACGTATCACTATTCATGGGAAATCCATTAGGAAATTTAAATAGCCTCAGACCTTTAGACACTCGTGTGACATTGAGGCATTCAGTAAGAAGGCAGTTATCTAGTTGTACATTTCATACATTCAACAGTCTTTTTTCCAGTGTTCCAATTGAAGTAGTTAATTTACTTTCTGGAGTCACAAAACAGTCTCTAGTGTTTGTGTTCAAAACTCCCAAATCTTGATAAAACCAGTCATTCAAAACCCTTGTGTCTACTTTAGATGCTTTGGCACTTGCATTGTGCTAAAACGCGTGAAAGCCTGCAACGGAGGTGAAATGCTCAGCTGAACTACTTCTGAGTCATGTGAATGGACCTTTGGTATCCTAGTCGCTGCCTTAGAATGTACAGTGTTGGTATTGTTCATTAGTGCAATAATCTTTTCCAGTGTATTGCTGTGAAATCATGGTGAGCAACTGTGTGAGATCTCCCTGCTGTGTCGATTCATTCTCATAAATAATATTGTTCAGTGTGTTAAGGCATGTTATACAATAACTGGCTATTAATATTCAAAAATGAGCAAGATGATTGTCCAGCCCAACCAGCGTGCCCATTGTAAATCCGAGAATATACCAACGGGAAAAGGTCTGGCTGCCTGGACTGTTTCCCATTAGTATAGCTCACAATTTTTTCACTTTTCTTTTTTTAAAACAAACAAGAAAAAAAAAAACAGAAGACCTGAAACGAATGAAAGAGACAGCACAGACAAAATCAAAAGGATAATCAGGTCCGCTCTGCAAAACTATAGAAACTTACCTGATTATCCTTTTATTTGGTCTGTCTCGGCTCTCCCTCATTCATTAAAAGTCTCCCAGTTTCTTTTTTTTTTTTTTGTTTTCAATTAAAAAAAAAAAAACCAATGGAGATCTTCCTTTCTCCATTGCTTCCTATGCACAGCAGTGATGTACTGCATAAACATGAGAACATAAGTCCCATACACATGCGCAGTACATCAGAAGAAGCCCCATGACACCACAAAACAGTGGAAGGGCAGCACGGAGGCATTACACAATAACATTATTTAAAAAAAAGTAAGTATTTTTTTTCTTAAATAATGTCATTGTATAATAGCAATAACTGACTCCGTGGTTGTGGTATATTGAAAGTTACCCACAGTTAGCTTTATTTAATCACTCGGGCTTCACCCTTGTAATTACACCACACCAACCGTGAGTAAACCTTCAATATACCACACCACATTGTTGGTTATTGCTTAAGTACACTGTGACAATAGCTGGGAGAATCCATTGCATAGCAAAACTGTGAGGAAGCACTGCCACACTCAAAAAAGAAAGCCAAAAACCAAGTAAAATGGGCACTGCCACACTCAAAACAGAAAAGCAAAAACCAAGTAAAACGGGCACTGCCACACTCAAAAAAGAAAACCAAAAACCAAATAAAATGGGCACTGCCACACTCAAAAAAGAAAACCAAAAACCAAGTAAAATGGGTGTGTGACCATGCAGCTTCAAAAAACATCACTCTAAATCATGCACAAAACTCACCTAGTGCAAAAGCAGAGAAAATGCATCCAGATATAAGCCGTCAAAGTAGGAAGACTTTCACAAATAGTCCAGCCACTGATAAAAATCAAATTTAATATTGAAACATTTCAAAAACATACACATTCAATAAAACTTAGGTAAAATGTACCAGTCCACAATTTGTCTGGTTCTGTAAAACTTAAGAAAAAAGTAACAGTCCACTGGTTCTTTGGTTAAGCACTTTCGTTCTTTCTAGATTTAATGACTTCATCAGGACCCTCTGTCCATTTTAAACTTTATTTAAATAATATAATCTATTAATCGTGTGGCTAAAATAAATTCCTTGTAGATAATGTGAAATGAATTAAAGGCACAATACCAACATTTTAAACATCTAGCATAAAACCTTGTTTACAATATAAAAGCCTTATGTTGAGATTTAAATACATATTAATTCATATTAAAATATGATAAAAAAGTGTGTAATCATTTACTGTGTGCTTTAAGTATATCATTTAACCATCCAATCCTGTAATTTGTTATCTCTAATTTTTAAGGATGGAATAATAGAAATCTGTTCATTTTGTCCAGGAGGATTAGATGTGTTTAGTCTTAGCTGCCACACTAGTGCCTTGTTTTCTAATATAGTTTGCCTAAAGCCTCCTCGTTTATTATGTAGAACAATTTCCAAGATACCAGTCTTAAACTTCATAAAATCATAACAGGCCAACTTGTGTTTGTATAAAGAACTGTTTAAGTTCTTTCTCATTAAACCATAATTCTGTTTATAGACACATTTATGCAAATGTCTCTCCATTTTGCCTACATAGAAATTTTTACATGTGGAGCAGACAGCAATATATACAACTCCCTTGGTAGCACAGATTCCTTTAGCTAGTGTAACTTTAATATTTCTGTTACTATGTTTGCTTAAAAATATTAAATCTGCATTCAGCTGTAGTTTATTTTATGTATTTATATATGCATTTATGTACTTATTCATTTGCTTACTTCCTGACTTACAGCTCATTTAACTTGATCACATGATAGGCATGACCAAAACTTGAAAAAAATGTAATTTTCTGAAATGTAAACACCCTAAATAACTTAACAACGTCATGTAATATGCTTTAATTCTATCTGATTACAATGAGCCCCGTAGCTCTCTAAAGACACTAAAACAAAAATCATACTCAGAAATAAGGTCTGGGCAACATGGCATGCTACAAAAGACCCTAGAAACCAAACCAAATTTAGACAACTAAGAAATGAGACAAAACAAACTATTCTATTAGATAAAAAAACTACTACCTCCATCTCCAACAAGGGAACCAAAATAACCCCACAAATTCTGGGCAGGGATAAATAAATGACTGCACCTAGGTCAAATCACCACTTCACCTCCCTCAGCCTCTACTGATAAACTGCCAGTGGATGTTGCTAACACCTCTAATAATTTCTTTACTGAAAGCATTCAAGATCTTGCTAGCCAATTACCCCTGAACTCTTCTAACCTACTGGATATCACTCCCAGCTCCCAGACCTCTTTTAGCTTCCAACCAGTCTCTACATCTTTCATTCGTTCACTACTCAAAAAATGAAAACCTACTAACCTAGCTGCAGACCGTCTCCCAGCAGAATATTTGCAAAAAGCTGCAGATACTATAGCGTACCCCATTTCCATTCTAATTAATCAGTCCATATCAGAAACCTCTGTCCCCTCTATCTGTAAAATATTTCATGTCGTACACCTCCATAAAGGTGGTAACTCTACTGAGTTTTCCAATTATAGACCCGTAGCCATCTTATCACCTCTGGCAAAAATAATGGAAAAATGCGTCCATAAACAACTCCTGTACTTTCTAACCCAAAACAACCTACTGGCTAACTCCCAGCATGGCTTCAAGCCATATCATAGTACCACCACAGCTCTCCTCACCTTCTCTAATGCTATAAACTATAACAGGAACAACAACAAGTTATCTTCAGCCCTCTTCTTAGACATGTCCAAGGTTTTGGACATGGTCAGTCAGCATCTTCTCATCAACACCCTGCCAGCAATGTCCCTAGGCAATCACTCTCTCCAATGGTTTGAATCCTACCTGAACAATAGACTACAAACCGTCTTATGGCGGAACAAACTCTCAAACCTCCCACCTAACACTTTATGTGTCCCACAGGGGTCTATCTTGGGACCACTTCTGTTTTCCATTTTTATCAATGACCTCCACAAAGTCATCCCTGAAGCCATCTGCATTCAATATGCAGACGACTCAACACTAATCCGCACTGGCACCTTGCACACAGAGCTGCCATCTATAACTCAGAGTACTTTCAACCTAGTAGAGAACTGGCTTGCCACTCGCTGTCTGATTCTAAAGCCTAATAAAGCAAAACTCCTACTTTTTACCACCACGCAAAGATCCCTGGTGTTATCTCTCTCCATTAAGACCAATAATGGTACCATAATCTCTCCAGATGCCCACATAAAACTGCTAGGAGTCATTATAGACAACAATCTTAAGTTTGATGTGCTCGTCAACAAAACAATAAAAACCATTAACAGAAAACTGAGTTCACTATATAGGATAAAGCCATTCCTTACCCCATATGCTAGGACTTTCATTGCTTGCTCCCACCTACTCTCTACACTCTACTATGCTTCCCCTTTACTTGCCAGCCTAAATAAAACTGACCTTAATAAACTCTCAAGCTGCTATAACAACATAGCAAGATTTGCAACTGGTCTACCCTATAGAACACATCATTGTAAAAATCGAAATTATCTCAGATGGCTAGAGCTTACCAGGCAGATTCAGTATAATCAACTTATTGTGGCTCACAAAGCACTTAACCAACCAGATAATACACCTGCCCTGAAAAACATCATATAACCCCACTCCAACTCCAGATCACTTCGGTCATCCAATAGACTATTAGTGGAAACCATCAAATCCAACAACACAGCTGGTGACTCCCTGTTCACCAACTCTGCTGGCAAAATTTGGAATTCCCTTCCTGCTAACATTACCCTAGATACCACCCTATCTCAAATTAAAAAAGCTCTCAAGGAGCATTTCAAGTCTCAATGGATATATCCCTGCTCCAAGCCTGACTAAATCTTCATGCATACTGGTGTACTAGTTCTATGTCTGTAAGTGGTACTCAATTATCTTTGTTAAGCCAATTTAGAAGATGGTTAGATGTTATTATTTAACTGGACTATAAAATCTATTATATTTGTATAAATTTAACTAAACTGTAAAATGTGTTCTTTTTGTATAATGTTATGATGACTCCTGGTCTATATGTACTTTGTAATGATTGTATATGAAACCACCTTGAAGCTTTTCTCCCCAGGCCTCCGCTGAAAATGGATATGTATCCAGTCAGACTATCCCGCTCAACAAATGTAAAATAAATAAATAAATAAATAAACGAAAGAGATAAAAATAGGGTCATGAGAAATATACTTTAATTTTACAACATAATTACATTGATATTGATAAAAATGGGGTTATGAGTTATTATGCAAGACCAAACATGCCTGTAATATTCTTTTATCAGATACACATCTACTTGGAAAGCTTTTACTAAGCAATCTGAATTGGTATTTAATTACACTCTGGAGTTCATCGCTCAATGCATAGTAATGCTCATGAGTTTAATCTTCAGGAATGCAGGAGTCCTGCTATTTAAAGAATATAATACAAGAATAAAGTACAGTCAGTTGGGCTGGTTATTTTTCCAGTTTCAAGAACTGTTCCCCAGGGATGTCTGTTGAACTGACATTACTATCTTAAATAGTACACCCTATAATGTAATCACAATTACAATCTTGAACAGTTTTCACACAAACTAAAATAAGAACTTTGAGCTCAGAGAAAAAAAGGCAAGTCATCATATTAAGCCTCAGTTATAGAGCTGCACACTAAAGTTCCAAAAGTAAGGCGACATGTGATATTAAAGTCTTTTGCATTACTTGGTGAAATATAGTAAAACGGGGTGGCCACGGTGGTGCAGTGGTTAGCATTGTCGCCTCACAGCAAGAGGTTCTCTGGTTCGATCCTCGGCTGGGGTGCCTTCTGTGCAGAGTCTGCATGTCCTCCCTGTGGTTGCATGGGTTTCCTCCGGGTGCTCCGGTTTCCTCCCACATCCCAAAGACATGCTGCAGGTAGCTTGGGCACTCTAAATTGGCCCTAGGTGTGAGTGTGTGTGTGCGTTCTATGGAAGGTTAGGCGCCGGGCTGGCAACTCAACACTGCAAAACTCCACTGCCAATCATGAGCGGACGGGTGATCCGTTGTGGCGACCCCTAACCAGGAAAAGCCGAAAGAAGGTGGAATATAGTAAAACATCAAACTCGAAGTCAACAGTAAAAACAAAATATTTTATTTAGACAAACTGAAGTTCAGAGGGCATCAACTGGTTCAGTCCTCAAATACTTATGACAATTAGAAAATAAGAAGCTATATTTTGGTGTACACTTCCTCATAGAAAACCTTTATTAAGAACATAAAACATGCCTCCATATAAACTCCTTAAAATCCTTAAATTCCAACAGATGAAAGAGAGAGGAGAGAATAAAACAAAGTATTTACATACATTGTACTAGTGGTGTTCTTTAAAAATATCATTTGAATCAATACTTTTGTCAGTTAAAATTGATAACAGGTAAAGTGCCAGCACACTATTACAAATCGTTTAGTTGAATGCTTTTTCACAAAAGATAAAAAGCCAATCACATGCCTGTAATTATGGTACCATTATTGGTCTTAATGGAGAGAGATAACACCAGTGATCTTTACGTGGGGGTGAAAAGTAGGAGTTTTGTTTTATTAGGATTTAGAATCAGACAGCGAGCGGCAAGCCAGTTCTCTACTAGTGTTACTTGTGTTATCAAGAACTGAGATAGTGTTTGGATTTGACCTTTTCCCACTGTAGTGTGGTCTTGGAGTCAGTATATATAATTAGTTGCCTGTGGGAGGACATACAGTTACTGAAATTATGACATTGACATGTAAATATTGAAAAAAAAAAATCGGCATGCCTTTGCATAATATATTTGGGGAATGCAACTTTTAAAATAAGTTCTTTTCAGGGGGACAAGCCCACCCTCATACCACCACAAACCCTGCTAATTACATATACTATCTTCGAGATAGCACAATTCCTGGGAAAAGGGTATATATATATATATATATATATATATATATATATATATATATATATATATATATATATATATATATATATATATATATATATATATATATATATATATATATATATATATATATATATATATATATATTGTGTGTGTGTGTGTGTGTGTGTATATGTGGATATATATATATATATATATATATATATATATATGTATGTTTAGTGATCATGTGTTCATAAACAATAAAAAGCCATAACAAGTGTTTTATGCAAGAGTTTTGCACTATCCATTAACTCTTATGTATATTAACTCCATAGATGAGCAGACATGATCAAAGAAAAATCTCCACTGCTGTGCTCTAGTGGTCAACTGCATGTGAGTTGAATTTAGCACCAGTTGATTAACTTTGACTGCAATAGAATGTAATACTTTTCCAACCCTTTTGCAAGGTGTACAGTCAACAACGTACTGACCCAAAAATGTGTAGTTAGTTGTATAAATAATGTTTATAGCAGTGCTGTAAACGAAGTGCTGTTTCTTTAAGTAAAGCTATAATCAGAGCTTGGTTTCCTCAAGTGAAGTAAGTGTTTCTATTAAATTGTGCTTGTTTCTTTAAGAACAAAAAGATATGTAGCTCTGTGTTAGTAAGAGAAGGCTTATCTTATACATTATTGAATATAATATAAAAAGAAGGCTAAGAATAGACCAGTCAAAGATCATTTCCTCTTAGAAGAAAGGAAAAAAATGCTGAAAGCAGCAGCTCTTAAGGAGAAAATCAACCACAGTGACGTAAAACCTTCAGAATGAAGCTGAAAATTTTAACTGTAAGAGAAATCCAGGAAAGCTACCAACACCCACTGTTTCAAAGCAATATAATACTGAGTTAAAGGTACTTGAATTTAGTTAAACCACAGGACTTTATTTTTCTTGAAATACATGATATTTTTTCTATATAAAATATCCACATGCAGAAATATCAATGAATATTATATTGGTTTCTGCATGTCAAAAGAAAAAAACGGCCAAAACATTTGTGATCAGTCAACTTAAAAAAACAGTACCTTCAGGCATACCTTGAATAGTGGCACTAGTAGGGAAAAAGGCAATGGAGACAGGTGTAGTTAAGGGCAACAAGGCTGGGGTTATGGTGAGCATACATGGAATTTCATTCCCTGTCTATCCTTACTCATGTGTGTTAAGCTTAACCAGTGGTGGTTCCAGGTTACTTGCCAAACCACGGTAGTACCACAGTAGCTAGCTGGTAGGGCATGTAGTAGAACATGTGAAAAAACACCACACCAATAAGTATAGAATATGTGATACAATAATACATGGTTACAACTCACCCATAATCCACTGCTAAAAACCCTAAGAAAAAACATACATGCAATAACCTTACAAATCCTGGCAATGTACACAAGACAGAAAAAGTACTAAAAAACATAAAGTCAGACTTATTTTGTTCTCTACTGCATTATGAGGAAAATATTTTTAAACAAATACAACACATGTTCTCAACATTCAAGATAAAACATATCTCTTCACACTGCAGACAATGGTGAATAGCAAAGTTTAAATGTCTGTTAAAAGTTCTTTGCAGTAGAAACAAAAGTGGTCGGTCAGTTAACAGCTCCTGGATTGTAATGATACTTTTGACAACTCTGAAAGAATGTGGGAGACGGTCTACAAATTGGAAACCATGTAGTTCAACTTGTTGTTATGAAAGCAGAAATCAGAGTAATTCAAGCAAAAAATGAAAATAGGTTCCAGAAGCTATGCAAAATGCCAGTGTCTCATATTACTGCTGTTCTATTTACAGGGAAGTTAAAAAATGGTTTCCTTTATGAGTAGCATGACTCATATAAATAGGGCTTCAAGTGGATTCTGTAAAAAAAAAGCCTCCAAGAACACTTTACATTGGCAAGTCTATTGGAATATGATAACCACAACCACTTAATGATTCTGATGCATTAAATACTCAGAGTATAAAGATGCAATGAAATAGCTGAGAGAAATATACTTGGCTCAACCAGCATCCTGTACCGCTAGCATGAACTGGTGCTCCACCCCCTCAGCTCTTCAAGTGAAGAGCAAAATAAAAAAAAAACGGGGGGGGGGGGCTTCTGCAAAACTGCAGGATGCCATTTGGGTGATTCCTGCCAACAGTATCCAATCCACCCTCCATCCCCTACAGCTCTTCAAGTGAAGAACAAAAAATGAAATTAATAAAGTAAATAAAAATCCACTCCTTAGCTGATAGTTTTATAGCATGCATGGAGTGCTACTGCACTAAGGTTTTAGTTAAAAAAAAATAAATGTTTTCTCTCTTTAACTGTAGCAAACTGCTTACAACAGATAAGCAATTTCTATAGTTTGTACCCTGCATGCAGCACTACAGCACTCAGGTTTCAGATAAAAAAAAAATATTTTTTACTTTTAAACTATAGCAAATTGATTGCTACAGTTTAAACTGCACATGGAATGCTACAGCACTCAGGTTTCAATGCAAATGCAATATTGGCTTTAAAAAGCCAATCTGCATTAAAGAGTGATTGGGATCAACCATTTGCTTCTCCCAAATTTATGCAGCTAGGATTGTTGCCTCTTTTGCCCCATGTTAACTATGCTACTGATAACCGAAATACAGTATCAAGCATTATTTATTTATTTATGTATACATACTTGTTGTTGACTGGGTTACTGTAATGACTGGCATTATTGAGTAATGACTAATGGCAATCTTCAATGATTCACCAGAAAGAAAATAGGTTAAGGAGGGTCAGGGCACAAATATGAGGCAAAATCAGAGACAAATAAGAGGCAAACTATTCTAATTCACTTAAATTAACAGAGCAACAAGGTTTACATCAACATGTATTTTCTGAATATTTAAACAAAAAAACTATGAAAGTCTAATAATTGGCATTGCTGAGTGACTACAATAAACCTTAGTGATTTTTCAGAAAATGACAATTCAAGTGAAGGTCTGGCAGTTAGTGTAGATGATTAAGACTCTAAACTCATAATGAGCTGTTGCCTGTAGTCAAGTGTACAGGGTTCGATTCTTTCAAATTCCATAAGCCAAATGTCTGACTTTGAGTAGGTTTCTTAACTGGGCAGTGCTCCTGGGTTGCCCTTTTAACTGGTTTAAAAGACTAAAAAAAAAAAAAAAGATAGAGGAAGTGTGTGAGGCTAAATACTGATGTGTCAACAGGATTATAGGCCAGTGGTGCTGTAAGCAGAGTAATGGCTCAGAACCTCACCCCCCATCCCCAGCAGCAGTACCAATATCCCATTACTTGGCTCTCTCTCCCCAGTTACAGTAAAATACTAAAAGTGAGTATACTATTTCCTTCTTCACTTTCAAAATGATCACAGAGATCTGGATTTCATTTAAAACTTTTTATTACAAATTTTATGGCAAAAAGTCCCCTCAACCTCTTTGTGCAAGAAATCTGGACAAAGCCTAAAATAATGTGGAGAAGAAGGCTCAAAAATAGGGACAGCTTTTTTAAATATTACTTCTTATAAACTTAGAATGTTGCTAGAGTAAGAAGATTTGAGTTAACATGCATTTTCTGAAGGATACGAAGACTGACAATTATATTTATATTATTATTTATTTACTTCAATCCTCAGTGGTTTGCCAGAAAATTAAAATATTTATGAGGAACAGATCAAAAATATGAGACAAAAATCTGGACATTCTGCAAAAATCTGGGCAGTTGAAAGGTATGGCAAAAACAATGACAGACATTTGCTGAACAAAACAAAACACTCCCACATTGACAGACAGCTTGAGCAACAGTAAACTTCACTTCCTTTGAAACTCCCATTTACTGAAAATGCACCTAGCATATCCATTAAACTACAACAGTCGTGCAGAGATTCATAGTCAAATAGCATATAATGAAGCACTAACTAGGGGCTATCTGAAGGGTTCAGAAATTCAAAACACAAATGTGCAATGAATTTGCTAACAGCTAAGGACACAAGTGTCTCTTTAAAGGGGCAGCACAGGAACACTCTCTGATTAAATTATTTGGTCACTCTCACACTAGATAAATGTAGACTGAAGGTATCAAAAGCTGCACTACAAGAAGCAGCTCATTAACAGCTCATAGGCTTAACTCATCCGCACCAAGTACCAAACTGTTGTAGCCCAACACAGTGCTTTTTACATTCTTGTGCCAGCAAAAACAAGTTAAATTAAAATGCATTCATAGTAAATATTTTAACATTAAACTCTTGAACTTCATGTTATGTAGTTTATTCTCCAGCAAATATGCACACTGTCAACAGTCAACAGTCAGTAAAACAAGGAAACCAATGATCATTCCCTAAGAACATTGTTCATCTGAGGAAGCCCCTGTTTAACACAATTTTTTTTATTTTACATCATAACTACTATAGGATGCAGAAACACACACACGCGCACACACACACACACACACACACACACACACACACACACACACACACACACACACACACACACATACACACACACACACACACACACACACACACACACACACACACACACAGATGTGACCATCTTTTACAGTCCCTTGTATGACTGCATGCAATCAGATGTTTGCGCATGATAAAATGAATGAACAAATATATAAAGGGAAGATTCAAACATTGTACTTTTGACCTCAGGAAGCAGTTTCTTAATAGTTTAGAGCCTTAAGTGCTAGACAACTCTAATTCACTTAAAAGGTTAACAGAACTATAACAGATGTTGCATTTTCCAAACTATAAGAACTATGAAAAGGGAGGTCTGGCACTTGCTGTGGAGGGACTCCCAAGCAAAGGGTAGAAGATTTGATTCCATCTATCTCTAGAGCAAGTCACTTAACAAGAAACCCCTATCCAAAAAGGGCATCACACACACACACACACACACACACACACACACACACACACACACACACACACACACACACACACACATATTCCACTATTTTAGATGATCTGCTGCTACATATTTGCTCTGACCTACTTACCTTCCTGCAAAGACATCCTGACCTGCTTCATGCAAAAAAAACACTTCAAAGCCTTTTAAAAGGCATACACTCTGACATGGCCACTTGAAAAGTCATGTTTGGGTTCAACAATGTAGCGCTATGTAGATGTATGAAGGAAGCATGCAGTATCGCAGCATTCTGATATGGATGTAAGAAGGAAGCATGCAGTATCAGAGCATTCTGATGTGGATGTAAGAAGGAAGCATGCAGTATCGGAGCATTCTGATGTGGCTATAAGAAGGAAGCATGCAGTATCAGAGCATTCTGATGTGGCTACAAGAAGGAAGCATGCAGTATCGGAGCATTCTGATGTGGCTATAAGAAGGAAGCATGCAGTATCAGAGCATTCTGATGTAGCTACAAGAAGGAAGCATGCAGTATCAGAGCATTCTGATGTGGCTACAAGAAGGAAGCATGCAGTATCAGAGCATTCTGATGTGGCTACAAGAAGGAAGCATGCAGTATCGGAGCATTCTGATGTGGCTATAAGAAGGAAGCATGCAGTATCAGAGCATTCTGATGTGGCTACAAGAAGGAAGCATGCAGTATCGGAGCATTCTGATGTGGCTACAAGAAGGAAGCATGCAGTATCGGAGCATTCTGATGTGGATGTAAGACAAAAAAGATTGTGCACAGCAGGTAAAAGATCTATTTTAGTAATTCGTGCAGCAGGTTATTTTAGTATTCCAGGGACTAAGCAGTAGGGATGCCACACACTTGCCACCCCTGGCAACCCTTATACTAATGCCCCTGACCCAAACCCTGCCACTGCCCCTAAACCCAACATTGTACATTATCTTATCAAAAAAACTTTCCCTAACAGAACCACTTCATAAGAAAACACACACACACATACACACACACACACACACACACACACACACACACACACACACACACACACACACACACACACACACACACACACACACACACACACTTGATATATATTACCATACATGCACAACATTAAATCTATCCCCTTACCTATCTCTTACTGTAATCCCAACCTGGAAATACTTACACACATGCAGAGACAAAAAGAACATGAGCATGCATGTGCATGCACGCACAACAAACACACACACTACTAAAACTATCCCCTTCCCTAACCCTTGTTACAACTCTCAAACACAAATACACACACACACAAAACCATACCCACACACATCCACACATACACATATCCCTGAAGTGATAATAAATAAATAAATAAAAGCAGCACATTCAGTCATTACTGATGACACAGCAAACTGCACCAAAGCAACAGCATGTATGTACACACTGCTTATTTTCACCCAGATCACCAATCTGTGCTACTTCTCATTTGCACACCTCCCACTACTGAAAAGTAACTCGATAAAATTAGTTTTTGCACACATGCCTTACACCCTTATGCATTTGTGTGTGTATATATACATATATATATATATATATATATATATATATATATATATATATGTGTGTGTGTGTGTGTGTGTGTGTGTGTGTATTATATATGTTCATATGTATATATATATATATATATATATGGTTCTACCTTACTTTGACGAAACACCGAAAGAACGACAACCACATAACCGACGGCAAAACTCCGACAAGGGAGATCAACGAAAACTGAAATAGTCGACTATCACATTGTCGACAGCGATAAGCTCGACAAACAAAACGGAACTGCTAAGACACGTCACGGCAGCTGTCCAAATATAAAGCAATACTGGATATATCCTTATCCCACTTACAAACGTAAGTCCAAATGGCTCCAAAACCAAACATTCCATCGTAAGATTCTTTCTGCACATGTCCAACTTCCTACTTACAAACGTATTCCAACAGAAGACCCTTTCTGCACATGTGCAACCTCCTACTTAGAAACGTAAATCAAAACGACTCCAAAACGAAACATTCCAACATAACACTCTTACTACACATGTCCAACGTCCTTAATTTTATGAAGGCATAATAGGGCATTCACGGAGCCAAGATAAACAATATCAGTACATGAAATCAAAATACAGAGACTGTTCAAATCTGCAAATGTACATTTACGTCCTCAGCAATCTTGCAACTGCACGAACAAACTCCAGGTGTGTGTAGTTATCAAAGCTGTCGATCACTGACTGAAACTGCCGTTCCCTCAATACCACTTTCCTTTTCTTTGGTGAGGCCACACATCCGACGGACATACGTACCCGCAGCTCATCCACCCGATCCTGTTCACGAGTAAGCACATGCATTAAATGACGTAGGTCAGTGCCTTTGTCCCCTAAAAGACACTTCAGCCTCCTATGCCAGGCCTCAACTGTGTTTTGGGTCCTAGGCAGACAGAGCGTGTTCAACTCCGACACATTCCAGAATCTAATCGGAAATAGCGGCGGAAACCGCATAGAGGAACTAAATCTTGTATTAAATTTCCTACACTTGCCAAACACGTACCAGTCGGAGAAATATTGCAGGATATCTCTACCATCCGCTGGGAAACACTGTTTTATTTCATTGAACGTATCCTTTACATTCCCCTCGGGTAAAAACGCAAGTGCCACCAATGATTTTATAGCTAACTGTAGCTCTCTACAAGTGTTATATGTAGTAGCAAGACCTAAACTCTGCACCTTTCGCCACATATTCTGTCCGAAATGGAACAGACACCCTTTGGGAACAACATCAGGCAAATTAAGCCTGATACTTTTCAACGCTGCTACCTCGAAATCACAGAGTACAAACCTCACATGTATATCCAGAGCATTAGACATGAACAGAGATAGCAAACCGGTCCACATAAAGTTGTATGCTTTAAGGGACTTCTTCGACATTAAAGCAAACGCCAGCGGTACTGACTTACTGTACGTACCATGCTGCACAAATGCATGTATGCTGTACAATTGACGGATGGTGACACCTTTAGAAAAGAAGGTGCCATCCATCAACCAAATAGTAGCAGTACTTAGATCTGTTAGATTTTGTACTGTGCTGAATACAAGTACACTTGTTTCCGACACAGGGTCACGCATCCTTTTACTAATGAACGTACCGGTCTTTAATTGGAATGAGCTAAAGTCTATCGTATCCATGGTTAATATTCTATTCTCATGCATTCCACACCTCAGCCTCCTAACCCGATGCACCTGCTGCAGAAGGGCTCTACGGTGCGGTAGCTGATGTACCGTACTCAACGGGGTAGACGATAAGGCATTATCCACTACACGTGCTGGTGTATCTGCACTCAAGTTTGCTCTTAATTTTAAGTCACTACAGGTAACGTAGCGATCTACCTCCCCTGGTTCTGCAGAGTGATTGTGTGCAACGGATTTCACTAGTTTCTCGCCATCAGATACCAGTACAGTCACGGCTCTCCCTCTGCAGTTGTCCGTAATCTTGTATCTGCAAGCCCAGTACCGCCTTTCACCCCTAGCACGTTCCATATAATATAAATAGCTATCTACAATCAACATAGCCTTACATTTTTGGGATAATACTGTTGTATACGAATTGCCAATAACCCCTGGTGCAATGTCCTCACAACACGCCATTCTCCTTTCAATACCTAGAACGGCGTGGAATGACTGCCTCACGTATTTCAACTATCACATACAATTACTACGTAATCAGTGTACTACGGAGTGTTGATTACCGTGGGTTTTACTGTTCATAACATATTTCAATGATGAGGGTGTATTACGCTACATATCGTTCCCCTATCTGAATTGTGACAACATTCCATTCAGCCTTGCTTGCAGATTGACGTTGTTATGAGCTGTCGAGTTTAGCTACTTTCGGCGTTTTCAAATCTCGCGCTTCTCAGGCTTCAGAATTTCATGTCGGTGTTCTCTGCTGTCGGTGAAGTAAGGTAGAACCATATATATATATATATATATATATATATATATATATATATATATGAGTGTGTGTGTTTGCAGAATCTTACATTGAATTGGCTTCATATTAATGAGTGAAAAAGCTGGTACAGTAGATCAGAAATCAGTTGATCAAAAGCTACCAGCTTTTTCCCCAAGAGATTGCTGTACACTGGGGATCAGGGTATATGCCCTTTCCCTACTTTAGTGCAATCTCAGATCTGGTATATATAATTAGCAGGGAATATTGAGGGGGTACAGTGGGACTTGCCCCAAAAATATTGTGTTTTTTTTTTTTGTTTGTTTTCGTTCCTTTGCAGATTGTTTATGTTTTTGACAGAAAGTAGGTGATTATTGTTGGATCTACTACTTTCTATTCTGATGGAAAGTTATGCCTCCATGCACACACACACAAGTGCACACACACACACACACACACACACACACACACACACACACACACACACACACACACACACACACACACACACACACACACACACACACACACACACACACACACACACACACACACACCTGGATTTGCATTTGTCATAATTTCCTAACAAAATTGGTAGATGGCCTTCACAAGCACATGTATTCATTTGAGAGCAGTCAGTTCACATTCAAATCAGTTTACAAAACTCACAGGTGACATGAAGGGCATGTCAAGGATTGGTAGCAACACTTTTATTCAGTTTTCCACAATTGATTTTGTAGTTCTAATTTACAGCATTGTTTCTATCACCCCAATTTAAAACTTATATTGGGTCTTGATTGTATGATACCTCACTGCTCCTGGAAACGTTCCCTGATATTTAAATGACAGTTGGCTTAATTCAGGTATAGTTGCAGTGGTTCTTTAACGGAAAACCTTATTATCTATGCTTTAGTGATCATCTACAAAGTAATATCTTGTTCTAATTGTTAGCCTATGTTACTCTAGATATTAGTTGGGAGGCCACGGTGGTGCAGTGGTTAGCGTTGTCACCTCACAGCAAGAGGTTCTCTAGTTCGATTCTCGACTGGGGTGCCTTCTTTGCAGAGTCTGCATGTCCTCCTTGTGGTCCTGTGGGTTTCTGCTGGGTGCTCCAGTTTCCTCCCACATCCCAGAGACATGCTATAGGTTGATTGGACACTCTAAATTGGCCCTAGGTGTGAATGCATATATGTGTGTGCCTTCTGTGGAAAGTTGGGCGCCGGGCTGGCAACTCAACACTGTAAAACTCCACTGCCAATCATGAGTGGACAGGTGATCCGCTGTGGCGACCCCTAACCGGGAAAAGCCGAAAGAAGAAGACTCTAGATATTAGTTGATAACACCAATTTCTTGGTATCTTTTATTTGTTTTTGTCTTTATTGCATAAGTTTAAGTCACTTAGTGGGGAGTGCTTTTTTGATTCAACATTGTTTATTGCAGTCTTTCATTTACCAGTGCTGTATGGCTAAAAACAAATTTCCTTTTGCTTTTTAGCTTTCTGTTTTGGATTATTTATTGTAATTTAGATTGTCAACTTAGAGTGGTTATTTGGTTACCCTGTCTGTACCACTACTTGTATTGTTTGCCCCCTGCAGAAATGTAGACTTTTTTTTTATTTCAAGTTTTCAGAAACTCATTCATATGGTCTTGACCGGGTCTACGTCAAAAGAATGAAAACCCACATTACCGAAGATGACACTGCAGAGACAACATCACCAAACCCTGAATTTAATAAATGATTACAGTGCAGAAACATTTCACAGGGTAAGTATCCACTTGGCCACCATCTAATAATGAAACATACCTCACTACCTCAAACATACCCAGGTGGGAGCTATGTCCCCCACACCTCCCCAACTAAATATACCAACTTCGTTGTTGACCACCTGGATACTTATCCTGTGAAATACTTCAGCACTGTGTTTCTTTCTTAAATTCAGGTTTCAGCAATGTCTTCTCGGTGATGTTATTTTCGGTAATGTGAGTTTTCATTCATTTGAAGTAGACCCGGTCTCAACCATATGAATTTAGAGTTTCCAAAAACTTGATGAAGTAATATAAACCCACAAACATATATATATATATATATATATATATATATATATATATATATATATATATATATATTTACACACACACACATATATATCTTGCATGGGTCTATGTCAGAATATCGAAAGTTCAGAAGACTGAAAATCAAAATATCTAAAACTCAAAATATCGAAAATATTTTTATGCAGTGGATAAGCCCCCCCTGCACCCCTCATGTGGGGGGTGCCCTCTAAAGCCTCTGCTAATTATATATACCAACTCCAAGATCACACAACACTGGAGAAAGGGCAAATTCTAACATTGACAAAAAAGTTATACCATGAAAGTGTTAACTATAAATTTTTTTGTTATGTAATAAACTATGGTTGAAGACATATAATCTGATGCAGAATTAATAAGTACCTTGACATTTAGAATTATATTCACAAATAGGTTACAGGATGAACTAGTCTTGATGGTTAGAATGCAATTTATTAGCCACGTGACCAGCTCATACATTATGAAAACCTAGTGACTCCTCCAGGCATTTCTTGGGGATCAGACAAGTGATGCCAGACTTCTAACACTGACTGTTCATATTTACATTAATAATTCCAAAACCATGCCACATACAAGCTAGTGAAAGATTTAATCTAAAAGCTTGTATGATTGGCAACACAACAGCATCAGTACTTCACTTCTGTCTAGTTTACCTAAAAAGATATTAAACATCATTTATATACTATTTATTTAGTTAGTTAGTTAGTTAGTTAGTTAGTTAGTTAGTTAGTTAGTTATTGACCAAGGTAGCCCCACAAGGCTAGTAGCCAATTTTCAGGATAGACCAGAGATGGTATTTATACTACTAGGGGAAATTTAGCCAGGGCACTGGCGAAATTCCCCTACTTATCATTGTTGCAAGTGGGACCCATTTTGCAGGAGCACTTCCTGTTGCTATCTATCCCAGGTGAAGAAGCACCCTGGAGAAACAGGGAGGCAGATGGAGAGAGTAGGAGATAATGGAGTGATGAGTGAAATGGAGGAAAAGCAAATATTGAGACCAGAGTATGTGTGCAAGATTCTGAGGAGATATTTCAAAGAAATCTGTTTGATGGAGATCAGTCAGCAAATGGATGTATAATTACAGCCTTCCAGTTAGGAGGGTTGTAGGATGATTTCCTTAAAGAAATGGTGATGCCGAGTGAGCCAGAAAATGAAGGAAATGTTTCCTGAGGGAACATTATGGAGAAAATACAAAAGGAGGATGCAAAGACAATGTTGAAGAATAGTTGTGAGATGGAAAACACATGCAGAAAAAGTAAAAGAAAGCAAAAGTGGTGCAGCAAAAAGAAAGCAGAAGAAAATGAAAAACAGAAGTAAGTGGTAAGGATTTAAAGTAAAGAAGACAAATCAATGAACGGGTAAGAAGTGTTGGACAATTTAATAGCTCCTTTAGGTGTCAAAGCACAACAGGAAATAGCATTTGTTTTTATTATCAAAAGACATTTTGTGATATTATAGGACACTGTTTGGTCAATGAAAAGGTTTCTTGGACAGTATGAAAAAGACTGTAACCCATGGAATGTTTATGTGATAAAAGCACACAGAGGTGGAAAGAGAGACTTTTAAAGGACATTTAAAAAACTTATATAAAGAAGTGCTGGACATTGTAAAAGTTTATGACAAAAGGAGTTTATGGACTGGTGGGTGGGATTGTAGCATTCTGTTAAAAATAGAAAGATAAAAAATTATACATATACCAAGCATGATAAATGTGGAGGGGAATAGGGATGTCGTAAAATACTGGGGACAATGCAAAACACGTTTTCTTTGTGGAAAAGAAGGACATTTGATAATTAACTGACATAAGAAAATGTTGTATTTGTGAGGAAATGGGACATGCTGCAAAGAAATATGAACTGAAATGTTAGAAATGTAATACAATTGGAGATTTATAGGTGGATTGCAAAATGAAAATAAGAATAAGGAAAAAGAAAAGAAGAAAATGAACAAAGAGTAGAAATAGAAGAAGAAATAGATGAAAAATAATAAAGCGAACATAGATAAAGGTTCTGAAATAAGTGATGAAGAAGACATAAATTGACAGCTAGTAAAAAAAATTATTTTGTTGATTAAAGGGTAAAAGAAAAGGAAAATTTAAAGGGATAAGGACAGAAAATAAAAGAAAAGAAATTAAAAAGAATATATATATGCAGCTAATTACTGTGGGTTGGTATAATGGTTGAGGTGACTCCCAGACACAAGGTAAAATGTTTGATTCTCAGGTTTGGGAGAGAAATTGGCTAGGTTTAGAATGGCCTATTAAAAATTAGCTTAGTAATTACCTATGAACTTATGAATCTAAGGAAAAGGAAAAATGAAAATTTTAGAGTGCTTTCTGTAAATACAAATAGTATAGAAATATAGTAAGAAGAATAGGTCTTTTGGAGTGGTGTAATACATGTGATGCAGATGTAATTATATTAGAAGACACACAATTTTTAACAAATGAAAGATTACAAACAGAGAAACTATGGGAAGAAAGATAATCTGCAATTTGGGAAATGAGAGATGTTCTGGAATAGTTGTATTCTGCAGAAATACAGTAAAGATATTAAATGTAACTTTAGCAAAAATGGGAAGATTAACTACTGTAGATTTAAAATGGAAAGAACAAATATATAGAACTATAACATTATATGCTAATACTAATTGTATGGAAGGGGAAAGCTTATTTCATCAGATGTTAGACTATGTAGTAATAAATATGAATATTATAATAACAGGATACTTTAACTGTGTTTTAAAAGGCAAGCATAAAAAGAAAGGAAATGATATAAGAAAAATGTTAGAAGTTATAAGATATGGCAAGTTAAAACTTTAGAACAAAGACTTATAAAAGGAATATGTATGTACATAACTCAAATGGATTCTTTTATAGTATCAGAAGTTTTAGTTATAGGAGAAGGGGTGGTAGTTGAAACAGGATTTTATGATCATCTTGCAACATGGCTAGTGATAAAGGAAACAAGAAATATATAAAATAGACAAAGAAATAAAAAGCATAAATGAGAAAGCATAGAATGAATAAGGACATATCCTAGTAATACAGTTATAGAAAGATCATATTAGTATTAAAACATGTTTTTTTAAATGGTCTGAATGGTGGATGATATTTAAGGAAAATATAAAAAATGTTTTCTATGGTGGCAATATGATGTGAAAAAAGTGGAGAAAGAAAAATATAAAAAGAACATATGATGCACTGGGAGATTTGCAGCATACTGATATAAAGTACTTTGACAAAGAAAAGGAATTAGATGAAAGAAATCAAGGACAAATACAAGAATTGTTAAATAAGCAAAGATATTTTTACAAGGAAAAAGAGAAGTATAGAGTTACTTAAGCAGATTATTAAAGGAAGATGGTAGAGTAATGAGAAAAATAAAAAAATGTAAAAGGAGAAATTGAAAGAACTCAGAAAGGATTATGAATACTGTCATGCAATATGTACAAGGAATGTTTAAAGAAAAAAGAAGGTAGTGAAAAAACATGAAAAGTAAAAAAAAAAAGTTAACAGAAAAAGAGAATAAAGAGTTGGAAAAGGATATTTCATTAGATGAGCTAGATGAAGTATTAGGACAAGTAAGCATAGATTCAGTGCGACTATATCAGGTGATCAAACGTTTAGTTAAGCAAATAACTAAACGTCGATCACTAATAATCGCGCACAGAAAACATCAAATGGCAGTTTACATTCAGGGAAACAATGCCATTGCCCAACGAAAAAATAAAATAAACACAAATGAAGTGTGGGGGGTGAATGTGGGGGGCTGTGCCAGCCACAGCCCCCCCAACTAATTATACCCACTCCGAGATCGCTCCACATTGAAGAAAGGGTAAACTCCAGGCAATGGCCAAACAACTTGTTTCCCTGGGTGGAAACTGCTTTTGCAGTTTTGTGTGTTCAGTTATTAGTGATCGACGTTTAGTTATCCGTTTAACTAAACGTTTGATCAACTAATATAGACCTGTTTCAGCTGCAGGACCCGAAGAAATAGGGTATGAAATCTATACAATTTTAAGGAATTGGCAAAAAAAATTAAAGATTTTGAATGAATAGTTAAAAGAAGTTTTTTTGTATAAAGAGTTATGTAGTGGAATACTTAAATTCATGTGGAAGAAGGAAGGTAGAATGCATTTAAAAAATGGAGACCAATAGTATTGAATAATAATGATTATAAAATCTTTATGAAAATAATACAAAAGAGATTTGAAAGTAAAATGGAAAATATTATGGACGGTAGAATATATAGTATAAAAGGGAAGTGTTGTCAAGAATTATTAATGATAGAGAAATTGTGGATGATATTATGACTAGAAAAGAAGAAGCAAAAATCACAATCGGAGACCTTAATAAGGCATTTTATTACAAGTGGACATGAAATATTATGAAGCAATATAATATGAGTGAAAAAGTTAGGAAATTATGTATGTAGGCATATAGTAATCATAAAATAAAAATACTTGTAAATGTCTAGGTAAGCCAAGAGGTACATATGAAAAGTGGTGTAAGACAGGGATGTCCAATGACTTGTATACTCTTTGTATTAGTATGAATGTAATAATATGTGAAATAAATTACAAAATGAAGGAGGTGGGATACATAACACCTGGAGGATAAGAATTCTAGATCTGTTAACATATGCAGATGACATTATAATAGCTGTAAAAAAAAGGATAAAAGTAACAATTTGCCCAATTGAGCATCTAGAGGTGGTAGGGATAGCTTTAAATAAAGAGAAAAGTAAAGGTCTAGGTGATGTAGTAAAGATATGGGGTATATATTTACAATGAATTACATTTTTTTGTTAGGTATAAAATTTGGGAATAAAGATGCAACTAGAATTCAATGAGACAAACAATAGAAAAAATACAACAAATCTGTGTTTTCTAAAGAACATATAAATTATCATTCAGGAAAAAAAAGGCTTATTTGATAAATTCAGTACTGATTGGAAAAATAGTACACTTAGCAAGTGTATTTATGTTGCCAACAGTATTTGAAAAGGAAATATTGCAGATATTTTTTTTTCATTTATATGGGGTTCTAGATTTAACCCAGTGATATGTGTTTTTCTGATGGACACCATCAAAGTGCAGGAGGTACCTTACAGACAAGAAAACAAACTAGGACTTTTATTATATGTGTGTGTGTGTGTGTGTGTGTGTGTGTGTGTGTGTGTGTGTGTGTGTGTGTGTGTGTGTGTGTGTGTGTGTGTGTGTGTGTGTGTGTGTGTGTGTGTGTGTGTGTGTGTGTGTATATATATATATATATATATATATATAAATTTTTTTTTTTAGTTTTTGTCTGACCACCAGTGTACCTGGGCTGTGGTTGCCTCCATATGCCCCTGATCCACCTTCCATACCTTCATAGACTGATTCCAACTGTGGGGAGGTGTGTCTTGCTTTGCTCTCTTCCCACCCCCAAGTCCCCAGCCCACCCAATTTACACATCACTGTCTCCACCCTCCTCCCACCCACTTGTAACCACCCATTAAAGGTACACATAACTTCACTAAACCTACATCTGACTTTCTTAACCAACTTAATGTAATATATTCCCACCCTAAACATCCATACAGTTCATTTACCATCTATTTTAAATAAATCCAGTAACAAACAACAAATCATTCTCATCCCCATAACCTCCACTTATACATTCTGTGGTCCACTCCCATCACAGACTCCTGCCACTTACTTTCAGAACTTCTTTTCTACCCTGTCTTGCACAAAGCTTCTCCCCCTCACCATCTTACTCCTCCTTCCTTTAACAAACTACACTATACCATCAGTAACCCCACCTCTACTCACACCTCTCAACCTACCCTTTACTAGTCTACCACAAAGACCCACAATCACTCACTTGAACCCCAAGAACTATCACACTCATTTACAAAGTCCATTCTCCACCTACCATTCAGACACTCCAACGTCTCACTTCCTTTAACTTATCTCCTCAAAAGCATCTCTAATAAACTTGATCAGATGAACAACTTCCTTAAAATCCACTCAGCTGATATCACAGTTGTCAATGAAACATGGTTCAAGCAAAAAGTCCTAATATTTGGCATCTACTTCCCTCTTACAAATATTGCCAAGACACAAGACCTAACAATAGACATGGTATGGACACTCTCATTCTTTATAAAAACAACCTTAGACCAACTATCATTGCTGAAGCAAATGCCACCTCAGATACTGAACCCTTCAAATACTTCCATCATGCAAGAACGGTCACCTTCTAATAGCAGTCACCACCTTCTTTCTTCTCCAGCCACTCTTAACAAATTTAAATCTTTTATTCTTGCTATCACCTTAGCTGCCCACAACTATAAAAATATTGTTATTCTACGGGATTTTAACCTAAACTACTCAGGTCCCTTACAAATGACACTGCCAAATTCCTAGCAAATATCAACCTTAAGCAGTTAATCAATGGCACTACTCATCCAAATCTCTGAGCCAACAACCACTCTCGTCTGTATCTGCTCATCACTGACAAATCCCCATCATCTCTACTATATCTGTTCTTCCACCTTCATTCAGCGAACACTCTTCAATAATCTTCCAAATTATTCTCCAGTCACCAAAATTGTCACCCAAACTAAATTATCTTCAAACCCAGATCCACTATCAATATAGACAACCTCAAAAAAACTCCTAGCAACTTTCTACTGCTCTCCCATTACCCATTACTAACTTAACTTCAAAATGTCTTACACATGCCCTCCTTCAACTTCAAGACAAATTCTTACCTCTTACACAGCACCTTTTCAAATACAGCAAAAACCTCTGGATAATCACTGAATTTAAAGTCCTGCTCAAACTTAGGGACAATACATGATCTTCATGGAGTCAAAGCTCCTTGCCAGAAAATCATATTGCCTTTACCCCTCTACATAACCATGCTAAGAATGCAATACGGAAGCATAAAAGCCAACTATTATAAAAACAAACAAGTTGCTCTGCTATGCAAATCCAAACAGTTCTGGCATTAAGTAAATTTTCTCACAGGCCAAAAATCCACATATCCCTCCTCCACCCCTATTACCATCCAGGCCTCTCAAGGCCAACTCTGAACCCCTGATTTTCTCAAGGAATTCAGCCACCTAACTATCACTGCAACCTCAACCTGTCTCTCCAACTAACCCAGCCCCCCTTCCTTTTATCCCTCGCTTCTATTTTAAGAAAATTACATGCAAAGACCATAACCCCCTACTAGAAAACATACTCCTAGATGCACTCCCGATGCAGATGACATACTTTTTGTTTATATTATTCTACAAAGACTTCCTTACCTCACCTGTTCTCCATATTTACAACCTCTGCTTAACTCAAAATACATTTCCAAACATATGAAAAACTGCTATTGTTAAACCCCTTTCTCAAACAGCCTCAACCAGAAAATGCCTTCCACTCCCATCATATCTCCATCCTCCCTACACTTGGGAAAATACTTGAAAAATTAATCAACTGTCTACTTACATCCAACAGAAACAGCTCCTAACTCAAACTGCATGAGTTCTGCACTGGCTGGAGCACAATGACATCACTATGGTCACTTACAGATGAGATCCTTCTCAACATGGATAAAGGAAACCTTTCACTCTCTTCACTGACGTTAGAAAAGCTTTTGACCATATTGATCACTTCCTGCTTCTTCACACTCTCCATGAAATCAGAGTTAGCTCCAACACTGCCACCTGGTTCCAACATTTCTTAACAAATAGCTATTTCAGCATCAAAATAGTCTTATCCCCATCACCTCCAGCACCCCTTACCAGAGGAGTGCCCTAGAGACCCATACTTGCCTCACTGCTGTTTTCAGTCTTTATAAACCAACTACCCCATGATCTTCCTAACCTTCCTGTCACTCTTTATGCAGATGACATGATTATTCTTTCATCCAGTCCCTCACATTCAGCTATTCAAACCCAGCTTCTGACCACCACTATCTTAATTCTTGGCTAAAACAACCTTAAGCTACTCCTAAACCACTCCAAAACAAAAAAAAAAGATATTTGGAACCTCCCAAAAGCTGAAAAAAACTTCTTTGCAGATCTCAGTGGTTCTAGACCAGTCACTTAAATTCCAAAGCCACATTGAAAACACCAGAAAAAAAGATCAATTCTCTTTTATTCTGGTCCTAGAAAATATCTAATTTTCTCTCCAGACCAGCAACAGGCAAAGGAAACCTCCTTGCTCAACTTGAATTCTAGGCTCCCCATCATAACCACAGCCCCTAAAAAATCATCTGCTCTACAGTCCATTGAAAACAAAATCTGTTGCTTCATTTCTAATATCTCCCCCCGAACACCACTGCATCACCCTCTACAAAGCCAAATGGCTAACTGTATCCTACAGAATTGAGCTTCTAAAAGGGTCTCTTCTTTTCAAACTACTTCAACCAGGTGCCTTCCCACTACTTGTAGCCAAACTCTATAAAAAAACAGCCTCCTACAACCTCTACAACCTGCCCTGATTAACTGCCTCGCTCCAGAAACCCCAAACCAAACTATACTGTATTTACCATTCCTTCTCCATTCTTACACACGACATCTGGCAACCCTTCCCACCTCACTTAAAAGAAGTCTCTTCGTTTCCCACATTCAGAGCTCAATAGACACCTCCATCAAAAATCTGACTGTAAATGCTTTTCCACTGGACACGTAACCTAACTTTCTCTTCAAGTGCATCACCCCTACTTTGACCCTCTATCTCACTTGTGCTTTCCTATCATATTTACTACTAAAATGAATTCACGTTTGTTTTTTTCTACTCTGTTAATAATATTTACATATTGTATCAATTGTCTTTGGGATTATCTACCTTCTGTGATTACTCTATTTGTGCATTTGTTCTGTTTTATTTTTCTTGTGAATGCCTGCAAATGGTCTGTTGTGATCACTGTACTACCCCAGTAAACAAACTAAATAAATAAATAGTATTTCTTTTACCTAAAATTTGATTGGTTGCAGTACGCCTCACAGGTGGTATCAAAGGCTGGCATGTCAATCATAGACTGATATACTGAATAAGATGACATACTTCCCTCAGAGACAGTAGAAGATGATCAGATATATTGCATGGGCCAATCCAGTTCACATGTAATGTAGGAAAGGAAAAACAGAATGGAAAGAAAGTGACATGCAAAAAGGCAAGGAACAAAGCATCTACAGAGATCAGAAAAACAAAGCCTGAAACGCAAAATGCCTTAGTGACAAGGGTGGATTAATTCAATAGCAGCTATTTTGTTACAAAGGGGAAAGGAGAGTGAATAAATGTGAAGGAGAAAATGGGGTTCTAATGAGGTATGAGAGGAAGGAAGGAGACATCCTGTATGACAGCTACATGACAGTTTGCAAAACAAAAAGTTCCATCTTGGGGATAGAGGTGATGATAAAAGAGGTGGTAAAGGATGGAGACATCATAATGTCCTAAAAATATTCCCATTGTATCCTCAAATGTTCACTTGGAGGACTTAGAGCGCCCCTTTTAGGGGGCTATATAATGTGGCCAAAGTTTGGTTGGTGTAAATGTGTGAGTGATATAAAAGGGAAATAAGAGATATACCAATGAGCCTAACATTCACCAAGGGAAAGTACTAGAAAGGTTTCTTGGGGTAGACTTTTAGGGTACCTAATGGCAAAGGACTTTGAGATACAAACTAGTGGGGATTTATGGCAAAGAGATGCAACAATGCAAATGCGTGCTGGACAACTTGCCCTCCTCACTTTCAGTATACACATTTATTCCACTCCTTACCAGGTGAAAATCCCATTGCAGTGGAGGAAATTATCCTGGCAATTATTGGGGGATTTTTCTTTAATGATTTCAACACTCCAACAATGGATGAAATGTTCACTTCCTGAAGCCAACGCTTCCTACTCCTTCCATGGTTCATTTGTGCAGTATTGCACATGTGCAATTATGATGATGAAAGAGTTATGCACTGCACACACGAGCACACAGACACAAATGCACACATGCACAATTTTATATACATGCACTTGTGCAGAGCATACACACACATGCACACGCTCCCTCAGGAAAAACACATACTTATAGACAATCACACTCCCAAACATGTCAAGAAAGAGGGACGGAAAAAGACACACGCACATGCAGAGACATATGTGTGTACACACATACACACACACATTAATGTGCATACACACAAATATACATATAGAAATTCATGCACACCCACACATACACACACAGATTTATGCACACACGAGTGCGCGCACGCACACACACACACACACACACACACACACACACACACACACACACACACACACACACACACACACATACACACACACACACACATATATATGGGTTCACTTTATAATCTCGAAATACTAAAATACCGAATTTTAGTATCTCAAGACTATAAAGCCAAAAAAAACGACACCCACAAACGCGAAATTCAAAATCGCAATCATTCAAATACCTAATGACACTACAACACACAAAGAAAACATAAACACTCCCTCCCCACACCCCCACTATTTATATATACTAACTCCGAGGTCGCACTAAACACACACACACATAAAACCCACCACTACACACACAAACACATACTAAAACCCCTATCCAATACCCTTACAAGAACACCACTTACCTGAATCCCCAGCTAAATCCACAAACCACACCGCACGTCACAAACACAACAAAAAGGTGGATTCGACATTTCTGCATTCGATATTATGCAGTTTCGCATAACTGCACTTTCGACTTTATAATCTCGAAATACTAAAATTCGGTATTTTAGTATTTCAAGATTATAAAGTGAAACCATATATATATATATATATATATATATATATATATATATGTGTGTGTGTGTGTGTGTGTGTGTGTGTGTGTGCGTGCAATCTCAAAACAGGAAGACACACACAGACTGTTTGTGTTTTAAAGTATTTTTTAGTTGTCTAAATCAGAATTGTTTTGTGTTAAAATAATAAATAGTGGAAATTGTAGGTATTTAAATGTTTCAGGCTCATTGCAGATAATATACTAAGTATATATCTGTGAAATATATGCTGTTTCATTGCTTAACGAAAAAAAATAGAAGTAAGAAAAATGATCTCCTCCATAAATTTAATCATTTGTCTTTTCTTAATCAAAATGGTTGTTCCCTGTGTTTGTGCCAAAGTTTAAATTTTCTCCTGTTGTCACATCGATTTCCATGTAGTAACTAGGTGTTTTAATTGTGCTCTAGGCCCTGCCTGTACATTAATTCACCCAAATGGAATTCTGATTAACCAAAGGAAATATATTATTTTAGAAGCCCATTTTATAAGCGGAGTTACTTCATATGACATGCAAGTGAGAGAGGAAAGAACACAATACGTAAAGAGGCATGATGGGATATAAGTCACAGGCAGTGTAATATGTTGTGATATACTGTGGATGCAATCTTAAAGACAAGGCATTTGTCAGGGAAACAAAGTTGCTTAGGAATAATGAGGTAGTACATGTGGTCTGAGGGATGTTAGGGGAAGAAGTGGCAAAAATGTTTTTCTTCAGAAAAATACATTTTGTACAATATGGACTTTTGTCAGATGTGATGAAGCCAGCTACAATGCCAAAATTTAGGAGTCTTCAAGACAGGCACAGAAGAACCTTTCAAAATTAAGGAAAAGATTATGTGTGATATCAAGGACACCCGGCACTGGTATATAAAATAAGCAGAAAAGTTATGACAGGCTGTTGGTTTCTCTGTGTCAGACTATATGTTTAATTCACCAAAAGTGGCAGAAAACGACATTAATAGAGAACTGACATTTTTTCATGGGATGGTAATTGTGCAGGATGTTAAATTTTAATAGATATTTTGACAATTTTCAAGACGTTTAACAGAATGACGAGTGTGTGTGTGTGTGTGTGTGTGTGTGTGTGTGTGTGTGTGTGTGTGTGTGTGTGTGTGTGTGTGTGTGTGTCTGTGTGAACAAGCATGTGAATACTTGCATTTAGGTTCTTTCTACATGTGCATTAATTGTTTTCACCTGAAAAGACACACTCAAAGTTAAGTTCTTCTCAGGAATTGATAGACTTTCACTTAGGATCTAAACTAACACAAAACATTCATACTCTGCTTGTAATTTTGACTTTAAATGATCTCTTTTTAAAACATTAAGATGTCTCTGAAGAGTACATAGTCATGACATTTTATACCAAGCAATGAGCTTATTTTACCTCATAATTACATAGTGGTTACTCACTCAGCTGATGTTTTTGATCAAAATCTTAAGTGAAGACAGAATTAAAATTCATACCCAATGAAGTGCTGAAAGAAGTTGTTTTTGGCTTGACCTGCACATAATTCAGAGAAAACCTCTCCTGTAAAAGAGGAAATAATAGTACTTTATGTGTACCCGTGGACAGAACAGCACTTTTTTAAGTTATCCTTCGCTTCTGAAATTAATTTTCTAGCATTTACCACTACATTGATATGCTGCTAAACACATTCTGTGGTCACAAGCGTAATAGTGCTTGTGTATTTAATAAAGGATTTTCAACTGGAAACAGACAGTCTAGCCTGCTTGATTACTTTTGAATATTTAATAATTCTGTATAATATTTCAAATTATATTTTTTATTATTTTTTTTACTTAGGACAAGTTTAGGTTCACTATGTCTACTACCATTATCTGATCTTATTAATTATACAGTGATTAACTAGATATATATGGACTGAAAAATCTTCCACACAGAGAAGTTTCTTACACTGTTTTATATTATTTATTTAGAAACCTGCATAGGCTGTGTGAGTTTTTATATAGGTAAATCAATGATCCCTCATAAAATCCTCCAAAGCTAGTTACGAAAATAAAATTGCCAAAGATTCCAGAACCACCACAAGGCATTCTATAGTTATGTTAAGAATCTAAATGGCAATGCTCAGATCTGCTCTGAGCTACAACAGAATGGCATTAAATATACTGATCCCAAGGATATTGCCAATATCCTGGCAGATCGATTCAGTGCAAACTTCACCCCCCCTCTCACCCCTAAAGGGTCCATCTCAATACCAAAATATTGCCAAATTCCGGTATTCATGGCCACACAGGTAAAAAATGCACTCTCCAAAGCTAAGAATACAGCATCCATGGGACCAGACGACATCCGGGCTGTGTACTACATGAACTACAAAATGAACTGGCACCTCACCTAAATGTCATGTTTAATCATAGCCTCACCTCAGGCTTCATGCCCAATGAGTGGTGCACAGCTACAGTTATCCCACTCCACAAGGGGTGATCCACCTTGGATCCCGGGAACTATCATCCCATCAGTCTGACGAGCCTGATCTGCAAAGCCATGGAATGCATTATCATGGAACTTATAAACAAAGACATTGACAACCTTCAAACACTGGACCTCACCCAGTTTGGTTTTGTAAAGGGCCGATCTTGTCTCCTCAATCTGATTGACTTCTTCAAATCAGTCTCCAGAGCCATGGACGAGGGTAAGGCAGTCCACAAAACCTATCTGGACCTCACCAAGGCCTTCGACACCATCCCCCACTCTGGAATCATAGATAAACTTACTAAGCTGGGCATTAATCCCTACATCACTCGATGGGTTGCCAACTGACTTACTGACAGAACCTGCACTGTAAAAGTAGCCAACTCAAAATCCAGCTCCAGACAAGTGACAAGCGGAGTACCTCAGGGTTTAGTCCTGGGACCGCTGTTGTTTGAAGTACAGGCCAGCACTAAGGGACTCTGGCTAACAAAGTTTGCAGGTGACTCCAAACTGGGAACTATTATTGAATCCCCAAATTATGTGGATATTCTACAAAAGGGCCTTATAGAAACAGATGCTTGGTGACAGAGCCATGGGCTCAAGCTCAATGCCAAAAAATGTATAGTTATCCCGTATGGAAAAAAACATGTACCTGTGAATTACCACATAGGTGGCAGTGCAATAAACACCGAAAGTGTGATAAGAGACTTAGGGACACAGGTAGACAGTGGTCTCACCTTCGATAACCACATCACCACAACAGTCAGGAAATCCTTCTATGTGGCTCACCTCATCACTAAGGGCTTGTCATCCAGAAAAAAAGAGGTTATTGTCCCATTGTACTCATCCCTCATTAGACCCGTGATAGAATACAATGCCCCATTTGGTATGTACCTCTCAAGACATCTGCAACAACTGGAAAGGCCGCAGAAATACCTCACTAAAAGAATCACAGACCTAAAGCAGATGTCCTATGCTGACCATCTAAAAAAAACTCCACCTATACTCATCGCATATCGTCTACTCAGAGGTGATCTCTGCTTAACATACAAGGCCATGTCAAACCCAGAGCTGCTGGACATGCTACACTTAAAGAAATCCCAATCCCTCAGAGACACATGCTCCAGGGATCTAAACCTTGTCATCACAATGAACAAAACATGCTGGAGGGATAGGTTCCTGACCCAGAGACTCCCCAGACTCTGGAATAGACTGCCCATACATGTCAAGCAGAGTGCCTCTTTGGCCCTCTTCAAAAGGAACCTTGATGATTGGATGGGAGATAGGAAATTCACCCCGGGGATCACGTCAGTCGCCCTGCTAGACAGGGGACCAGGGAAGCAAATATTCTGAGAAATAGCCAGGGAATAGATATGGCTAGGCTTGTATAGGCCCTAGGGCCGATAGCCTAGTACCAACCTATGAACCTATACTGAAAGAAAGGATTATTGAACAAAAGTCTGAAATTTGCAGAGTAATTTTAACTAATGCATTAGCAAAGCACATAGCTGTTAAAGGCACAAATCATGGCTTTAAATTTAGAGTGGTTGAGAATGTTTAAAACACCCTAGAGGTGGTGATATTAATAATACACTTGAGCTTAGGGTATATGATTGGATTATACGTATGCAGGCTGATTGTGTACCTGCGATTAATCAAATGGTTAGTCATAAACCTGTACTTAGACAGAAGCATTTTTTTAAATAAAGAACTGTAGTGTTTCTTAAAACAGAAATTTTTAAATAAGGAGTTTGATTTTAAGGTGTATTTTAAATTAAAGACCCATTTGTGATATTAATTAGTATTGTGTGTGGACTGGTTAGGCTTTGTCTTGTGATTAATATGAAGTGTGAAGTTTTATGTGAAGCTTTAAACACTGAGGAAGGATTTTATCCAAAAGCTTTGTTGCTGTATTTGTTTTTTAAAAAAACACAGATATTTTCAGCGTTGCAGAGACTGCCTTTTGTTACGTTTGATGTTGACCAGACAGCAGCACATTTTATAAAGTCAGGTGCCATTTTATATGATTCATTAGCTGATAAATACATTTTAGAAACACGAGTGTATTTTATTACCTTTGTTTCTCAACCTTTAATTCCCTCCAGAAACCTAGTTTATAAGGAGATGAATGATGCCTTTTTTCCATTAGCTTTTGTATTGGCTGAATTGACAAGGGTGACCTTCATAGCTACTGCCCTTATAAGCTTTGCACACTGCTGTTATGATGTATATTCAGCATTAATCTAATTGTTCCCACTCAAGTGATCTGACTTTACTTGATAACAGATCTTTGCGGAATCAACCCTGCTTTTCCCAGCACCACTATAAAAACAAGTTCATTGTCTTATGATATCAAGCATTCATCCATTCTAGAAATGTAACATTGCCAGTGTTTTGTAGTCGTCCTTATATTCTAAGGTGCATATTGGTGTTTAAGATTTCACTCATGGAATTTGTACTTTTGGTTGAAAATTCTGGTGACTGAAAAAATAAATACTTTTTAAGAGCTCTGCATGGAGTTTGTTTTATAACTTACAAGGGTGTAGGCACTTAACCCTTCCGCCCCTTCCCTCCCTCCCTCTCACACAAACACACTCACACACACACACACACACACACACACACACACACACACACACACACACACACACACACACACACACTCATATGTCACACAAATTAATTCTGATCCGTGAGAAATAGAATTTTTTTTCATGGAAGAGATTTTTTCATCAAAAGTATTACAACAGTCTGCCGCAATGAACCAAGTCTTCCAGTTGTTGCTTGCTGTTTGTAATGTCTACATTTGTGTATGTTCTTCTCAGAAGTGATCCTTACCATCTGGCATATTGTTTGCTGCTGACTGAGTGGTTTATTTATTTAGTGGGATAAGTGGACTGATCAAATGGACTTTCAGCTATGTCCTTGGACTCAGAACCAAAGTAAAATATATGAAAAACATTAAGCATATTAAAAAATTATAAACTTAAGTAAATAAGCAATTTTATAAATCACAACAAATGTTAATTATAGGCATATGGCTGCAAACAATGATACTTTGACAACAGAAGACTTCATAAGTACCATCTCTGAATTATTTGTAACAGATGCTTTTTTTTAAGTTGTGCTTAATCTCACAACTGAAGGCAGACAAAGGTGAGTGCTGAGTCTGAACTGTACCCCCTTCCCAATTAAGGAAGAATTTATTACTGTTAGATTGTTGTTTATGGCATGCAGCTCAGAGTTCCAGAAAGATACAAGAGATTGAGGCACAGCCAAGTGCAACCCAATAGCTGGAGTATATGACCTTTTATATGACAGAACAGTTACTGAAGATGGATGACTCAGTAAAAGGAAGTCAGTCTGGCCTTGTAGGAGTGACTATGGTAATCTAAGTAAATGAAAACGGATACACCAACAGTGTCTACTGACGATGACCTAAAGACAATAGCTGGTGCTAACAGAAATTTTTGTAGTTAAAGGAGTGGTGTGGAGACTATCAAGGGAATGAATAAGCCCTTTCCAAGGGCAGCTCTAGAGAATGCTATTAACCAATAATCTCTTGTATTTGACTCTCCAGTAAGAGTTGTGTTACTCTGAGAGGTCTGCCCAGAACATTACTTTCATTTTGTAGTAATGTATGGTTAGCTGAATAAGTTTAAGGGTGGCAAGTATGGTTAGCTGAATAAGTTTAAGGGTGGTACAGTACAGCAGCTAGAGTTGCTGCCTCACATTATGTGGCTCCTCATTCACTTCATGGGTAGATTGTTTTCTATGAGGAGAGTGCATACCCTCCCTGTGTATATGCGGGCTTTCACCAGGTCCTCTGGTGTGGTGTGCTTTCCTCCCACATCATGAACACATACAGAGAGGTGAATTGGTGAACCTTTTATTTGCCCAGAGTTTTTGTATTTCTGCGCGCACAGTGTGTGTGTGCATGTGTGTGTGTGTGTGTGTGTGTGTGTGTGTGTGTGTGTGTGTGTGTGTGTGTGTGTGTGTGGGCACATGTGTAAGTGTGTCTCTGCGGCTATCTGTCTGTGAGCATATTTGTGAGTCCTGTAATCGACTGCTGTCCCATCCAACATTCATTCTTAGTTCAAACCTTTTGCTTCAATAGATACACATCAGCTCCTATGTGATCCTAAGCAAAACAAAACAGGTATCACACAATAAATGAAAATTTAAGCCAGCTATGTGGCTGGAGCTGGTATGAACTGAATAAATCCAAGTCAGAGGTGTAGAGGTTTACCAAGATTACTGTTATATTTTGCAAAACTATATAGCTTTTTTGAAACTTCTCTTTCTTAGATTAGACAGGTGTGGTCTGTTGTAATTCCTAGTTCTTTGAATTTATAGATTTACTCCAAATGCACCCCCCCCCCCTGTAATTGAGCTTTGGTCCAGTATGACTTTCCTGTTCAAATCAGTAAACAGTAAGTAAATAATAAATAAGTGGGATGGACTTTATAACTCTGGACCACATCTAAAAGCAGTGGCTGATTAAATGCCATTGCTAAATCAATGAATAAGCTGCTTTATTGGAGAGTTCCTAAATCTGTAATTCTATATGCAGTTGGTCAGTGACAGCTGTAATTCACTATAAATGTGGCCTGGACAAAGACCATGCTACTGTTCACTGGGAAGGTATGTGTCAACTCAGACAAGATACTACCGCAGATTCCAGTTTGCCAGTTTGGTAAGGTGTAATAAATGAGATGTGAGGTGAAAGCTGCTTGAGGAAGATGGACTGTCCTTCTTCAGGAGGAAATAACTGTGAGCGATTTCTAAATCTCTGCAAATGTGGCTAAGGCAAGGGAAGCAGAGAGAAAGACTAAAATAAATGTGTATGCATGTGTGTAATGTGTATGTTTAATTTTTCACTTCTACCAACTGCTAAAAGCTATTGGGGCAACTTGTCGTCTATGTCTGTGTCCTAAGCTCTAAGTTCCGTACTGCTCTCTGACATCTCATGAATGCAGTAGTATAGCTAGGGTGGGGCAAGGAGGGCAGTTGCCCTGAGCACAAAGTATTAGGGGCATGATCGGCAGAAGTCAATTATTCTTCAGTGCATTTCTAGCATCTAAATGGTGGTATTTGCATTCAGAATGAAGAGATTCTTCACAAGTGTCAGCAGTTTCCTACAGTTTAATTTTTTTAAGATTTTTATTCTGCTCTCCATGTTGTTGGGAAAGTTATTTATTTTTTTGCTCTTCACAGTAAAGTTTAGGAGAATGTGCTAGATGAGGTGATGGCCCCAAGCAGCAGATTAGCCAGGCTCACCTCACTGTGAATGTTGACACCTGTATGAACGTGGCTACTGTAATTCCTAATTCTCTAATACAGTTTCATTGAAAACCCACTTTCAGCAAAACTGATTTTGCACATCCCACTGATGTGTATCCAATGAGTTGGAGGGGTGAGTCTTATCCCACATGTGGAGGATGCTGAGGGGGGTCATTGCCCCCTTTAAAAAAATAAACTTTATTTTTAAATTTTTTGAAAGAGGTTTTCAGCAAAACTATTTGAGAGCATTATGATTTGTTGAAATTTACCTTCAGTGAGTCAGCTCGAATCTGCTGTCTCCTATAACATGTATTTTCAGTCACTTTTTGCATTTTTCTTTCATTTTCTCAACAATGATTCCTGTTTATTACCTGCGGAAATGAAATGTAACATGTCACATTTGTCTCAATAGATATCTTCAGACCATCTGAGGATTCTAGTTTAATCGGTCTCAAAGTTACAGTTCTTACTACTATATTATTGTGTATGAGTGTCATTCCCTGTAATATGACTTCCTGCCCTCTACTTCATTCTCTACAATGGCCACAGTGAACCATACTGGAGAATATTCTCCCGCCTTTCTCTGGATTTACAGATCTCCTTTACATTCTTAGCCACCTTCATTTCTTTCTCTTCAGTCCAAGCTCTCCAAATATTGACATGCATACCTATCAAGTGTCCAGATTTTCACAGAATGTCCAGATGTTTGCCTCGTATTTTTGGTTTACCCCTCAAAAATTGTAGTTTTCTGGATTTTTGTAGTAAATCAGTGGGGACTGACTTCATTAAATAATGACAGGCATTTGAGTTCAGGCTTCATTTCTTTCAGAAAATGGATGATAACACGATATCTTTTATTCCAGCAACTTTCCAAGTTTATGAGTACAGTATTTAAAATGTGCCCCTATTTTTGGGGATTTGTCTCCCATTAATTTTACCTTTGTCCAGATTTTTTTTGCCAGGAAGTTAAGAGGTATGATTGACATGCATACCTCTGAACTTATTTGCTCTAGAATTCTGCACAAAGTTGTAAATAACAGGGGACAAAGGCCCAAACTTGTCTATTTTTTTTTACATATTACTCTAATCCACTTAAAAGGTTAATAGAACAGGTTTTGCATCAACATACATTTAATGAACAATGTGACAAGTGAAGCTCTTAATGATTGGCATCATTGACGGGAAACAAAGTCCTGAAATGACAAGTTTAAACATAAACCCGTTTTAGCCAACTAGAAATTCTCAAAACAAAAACATTTAAGAAAATAAAGAACCACAGACTACATTAAATAAGCCAGGGCATTTTTATTTAAATGCTAGTACATCTGACTGCACTAAATACATTGTTTTAAAAGCTTACACCATGACACACCTGGCATGTGCCTGACACCATTGATAAAAAGTTTAGTGACCCATGTAAAAAAACAATCAGTAGCTGTTGGTGGGAGTGGATTCATTACAGCATAAGGCTAGCAAACATGGACTCTACAACAGTAATCAGTTAACTAATCAGATAAGTCTAAAGATACCTTTGGTATCCTGAAGTCAGAATCAGTTTTTAGACAATGTTTAGAAAGGTATGCTAAACTACTACAAGGTCAAAATGTCACTCAGATCTAAAGACTTCTATGTGCACAGCAAATTATTTCTAGATCCCTGCACATATTAAATTATATAATAAATGAGCAAGACTCACTTGTGTCTCATCTGATTCCATTGACAATTCATTTCAATGTAGATTTCCATCTATTAAAGATTAATGCCCTAACTTCTGCAGAATAACACATTTCCATCTCTAACTCCTCCAATTAAACCACCGTCTCTGTAGTGTAATATAAAACAACTTACTGTATACATTTCTGCACCTACTACTTCCTCCTACAAAAATATAAGCATGCAGTATAAATTATGCATGTTTGCTAAACATGCAGCTAACATGTTTGATGCACGCATGTGGTGCTGTAAGTCTCCACCAGTTTATTTTGGCTCCCTATTGAAATGTCGGCAGTTGAAATGCTGAGTTCTGACATACTTAAAAAAAAAGACCAAGAATGCATGTGCTTCTCCTTTAAACTCCTTTTATGCAGGAGGCAAGCCCCCCCCCCCTTGCAGCCCCGATATGGGGAGAAAGTCTACACACACACACACACACACACACACACACACACACACACACACACACACACACACACACACACACACACACACACACATATATACCAACTCTAAGCTCATCATACCTCTGAGAAAAGGGAATATTCTGCAAAATGTTCATCTTAAACTGGGTATATTTAAGTCCGTTTTCTTTGGCCATTTAGTCTCTCTGTTTTGGGGCTTGCTGTAGTGTATGCTGACATTTCAAATGGTTACTGTTTATGCTATCATTTTTGTTTCTTCCAGTCCTTGAGACTCCTGTTTTCAGAGACAAATAAAAAAAAGAATCTGAAGCTATAGAGCCACCATTTTTTTGAGATAGTTTAGTATATTTCCTATTTTCTGAAACCATATTAAACTGGATGGATACTTTCATGTCACCCGCCTTGAAACTTGTTTATGTTCTTAGCATCTTATTTATGTGTATTTGGTAATTTCCTTGTTTTATTATTTCTTTATTAACTATACAAGTCAGATAAGGGATTATTAAACTATCTTCTGCCACAATGCAGTTCAAGTGGCAAATTCAATTCATATCACTGAAATTGTATATGTCGCTGTACAGAGTGGTACACAGTTCAATATATATGTGAATAGAAGTTACAAACTTAGACATGTCTCAATAATATACTCCATCCTTTTAAAAAGTAATACAATAATAACGAAACAAATCCACCTAAGAGAATGCAAGTAAATATATAAGTTAGACGTATATGTACAAACCACCTAAACTGTTATAATATTTATACCTTTAAATCAGTACCTATTTAAATAATTTAGAAACCATTTCATGACAGTCCTTTTTTAATAAAAAAGTTGGTTATCTAAATGTGAAGGACTTGTCAATATGTCCTAGGTTTGGTGATAATATGAAATGCAAAGTAAATCATATTTTATATTTCTAAAGTTTTCTTGTAATTAATCTGAAGCAGAACACAGTTTCAAACACAAATTGAAAGACCAGAGCCTGAATCTCTAGGATACCATTTGAAAGTTCTAAAAGCGTGAGGTTATCATATGACTCTGAGTGAGGAAACGTCGTTATGAAAATTAAAGTAAGAGTACTACAAACAAAGGTGCATTTCTGCTTTAAATTTACATGCAAGATATAGGTGTTGGCATGCTACTCATTTGGGAAAGGTGATGTATAACAGCTGAAATGTATAACAACGCTCCCTCCCCCACCCAAAGGGGAAAATCTGAAAGGTATTACATCAGTGGCCAAGTTTAGAATAATTGTCACCTTTACGCTTATTGCCTCCATAATTAAAAGCCTGTCTAGGCCTTGCTTACAAAATGTCATTCCTGCCTTTAGGTATTCGCTATACTTCTTTGCACTCGTCAGGTCAGCAACATATCTGAGTGATCGTTTTTTCTTTGAACGGCGGGTAGCACAAGGTAGGTAGTAATTTCTTTTGCCTACAGTCTGTCCAGGCAAAATATGGTATTGGTAGTAGTGGGATGAGGGAGGGCTGTGGTCTTCAGTGTTTCTCATTCCTTGCTTCCACGATGGCTTTCCAAACATCAAAGAGAAACTCATCTGGAAATTCAAACTCTCCAAGGATGCAGTCCAGAGCCTGTGCAAACTCATCAGCATTAGTCTTCTCTCTTCCTGTCTCCACCACCATGGAGGCTAAAATAAAGCAAAATAAAGGATAATTAAGTCTTGAACAAGGGATGTATACAGTTAGAGATTTTGAAGGCAATAAGATAAAATTAGTAGTAAAGATTACCCCCTCCTTAAATTATCAACTCATAATGTGACATCATGCAGAAACACAACACTGGCAAACACATTGTACTAACTTAAAATAGAATGGAACATCGAACCATGGAACCATGGATATGAAATAAAAAACATTCCCACTGGAACTGTAGTGCAAAGGTAGGGAAATAGTCCATGCTAGAATTATAAAAAGGGTCAGACCACCTGAATGCCAGTTAGAATGGAGTGGACTATTTTATGCAACTTGCTGTCTATCTCATGGTGGAAGACATGAAGTCGTCCACTGAACTCTTTGGTCTTTGATGAGAAGTGGGGGGACCTGTATTAGTGAATTTATCTGGAGAAATTCAAAGGAGACAACCAGTCAACCCTTGGCAACACTGCATTGTGAGCTACATGGGAAGAAAACATATTGAATAAGGAAGTCATGAGATGGTCACTTCTAACTATAGAATGAGTCAGAAGGCACTCTTAGAGCCTCCAAACTCAAACTGGTCTTAAATACACTTGTGCATTGGGAAACAGGAGGGATCTGTTCTTCTCACTCTCTGCTGGGACCTGATAATGTATAGGAAGGACAGGGGTAACTGGGGAATCGTCGATGCTAGATCTAGTCATTTTCTTCAGTGGGGATAGGAAATAGTGTATTTCATCCTCCAAAAGAAACAGAAATTAGAAATATGAAACAAAAAAAGTTACAAGAGATGGCATATAGCCACAAATTGGGTACATCTAGAGGAGGGATACTGATTACAAAAGCACCAACAAGGGCATAAATGAGGCCATTTCTTTCACCTGTCCTATCACTGGCACCAATATTGACAGTGAACAAAGATCTGCAGACAAAACAAAAATGAAATAAGAGAATGTGCACACACATACAGACACACAGCGGGGGTGACTGTTTACAACATTTGACAAAGGAAAATTAAAAAATGCCCTTTTTAGAAACCATCTCCCAATAGCAATTTAGCTGTCAAAACACAAGAGATGTTTGTCAAAAATCAGTTGCCGAGGACCCATTCTTGTGTATTTTTAGTACACCTTCACACCTTTACAGTATTTGCAACCAACTTATTTTATCTTAGTATATTTCTTCTTATGAAACATTCCTTTCAGGGGGAAAAAGCACATGTCAAAAATCACCTTGATTAATTGCATCCTGTCAAATTATCTTATTGTTTCAGACATGTTGGAGCCCCGGAGGGTGTACACCCAGCAGTAAAAGATTTGTGAAAGGAAAAATATGGTGAAAGTTAATGTAGCTAAGGTAACTAAGCTGGAATGTCAAAATAAATGTTACACATTCTGGATAAAGGAACCAGGGATAATACAGATGTGCCTTAATGGTACCAGCAGTGGTAAGGGAATCAGGGAGTGGAGGGCCAGGGATAATACAGATGTGCCTTAATGGTACCAGCAGTGGTAAGGGAATCAGGGAGTGGAGGGCCAGGGATAATACAGATGTGCCTTAATGGTACCAGCAGTGGTAAGGGAATCAGGGAGTGGAGGGCCAGGGATAATACAGATGTGCCTTAATGGTACCAGCAGTGGTAAGGGAATCAGGGAGTGGAGGACCAGGGATAATACAGATGTGCCTTAATGGTACCAGCAGTGGTAAGGGAATCAGGGAGTGGAGGACCAGGGATAATACAGATGTGCCTTAATGGCACCAAAATGGTATGGGGATCATGGAGTGGAGGGCCAGGGATAATACAGATGTGCCTTAATGGTACCAGCAGTGGTAAGGGAATCAGGGAGTGGAGGGCCAGGGATAATACAGATGTGCCTTAATGGTACCAGCAGTGGTAAGGGAATCAGGGAGTGGAGGACCAGGGATAATACAGATGTGCCTTAATGGTACCAGCAGTGGTAAGGGAATCAGGGAGTGGAGGACCAGGGATAATACAGATGTGCCTTAATGGTACCAGCAGTGGTAAGGGAATCAGGGAGTGGAGGACCAGGGATAATACAGATGTGCCTTAATGGTACCAGCAGTGGTAAGGGAATCAGGGAGTGGAGGGCCAGGGATAATACAGATGTGCCTTAATGGTACCAGCAGTGGTAAGGGAATCAGGGAGTGGAGGACCAGGGATAATACAGATGTGCCTTAATGGTACCAGCAATGGTATGGGGATCAGGGAGTGGAAGACCAGGGATAATACAGAGGTGTCTTAATGGTACCAGCAATGGTATGGGGATCAGGGAGTGGAGGACCAGGGCTAATACAGAGGTGTCTTAATGGTACCAGCAATGGTATGGGGATCAGGGAGTGGAGGACCAGGGCTAATACAGAGGTGTCTTAATGGTACCAGCAATGGTATGGGGATCAGGGAGTGGAAGACCAGGAATAATACAGATATGCCTTAATGGCACAAACAGCAGTATGGGGATCAGGGAGTGGAGGACCAGGGATAGTACAGATGTGCCTTAATAGCACCAACAATGGTATGGGGATCAAGGAGTGGAGGAACAGGGATAATACAGAGGTGTCTTAATGGTACCAGATATGGTATGGGGATCAGGGAGTGGAAGACCAGGAATAATACAGATATGCCTTAATGGCACAAACAGCAGTATGGGGATCAGGGAGTGGAGGACCAGGGATAGTACAGATGTGCCTTAATAGCACCAACAATGGTATGGGGATCAAGGAGTGGAGGAACAGGGATAGTACAGATGTGCCTTAAAGGCTCTAACAGGTGTATGGGGATAAGGGGATGGGGCTGAGTGGACACTGAAACCACCAGACATAATACAATTGTGCCTTAATGACACTAACAATAGAACAGGGATCAGGAGTGGCCAGAAACACTAACTGCCGGGCATACTACACATTTGCTATAATGTCACTTCAACTAGTGCAGAGATTGGGGTGGGGGAAAACACTAGCCACTAGGGAATACTGTAAACTCTTGTGCCATAATTGCATACAGACTAGTACAGGGATCAGGGGACACCTGACTGATAGGTACAGGAACTGTAGTGTGTGTGTGTGTGTGTGTGTGTGTGTGTGTGTGTGTGTGTGTGTGTGTGTGTGTGTGTGTGTGTGTGTGTGTGTGTGTGTGTGTGTGTGTGTGTCTGTGTTTATTTGAATGTGCAATTCTGGTATGGGAGAGTGGCTGGAGAGATGCCTATGACTACATGATGTGGCTGGAGCAGTTAACTACAACAACATGCAGATCTGCAATAACCTGCACCTCACAGTAGTAAGTGTGATTCATAATTAGCTGATAATGAGGTCTTGAGTGCAGAGCCTTTTTGTGTGAGACATACTGCTTGTGGTATACCCTTTAATGAATCCATGGGGTGGGTTATGCTAAGAAATTATTTTCAATACAAATTTACATCATATAGAATGAATATCTATCTCTCTAATTATATGTATCTGTCTATCTATATTTTATATATATATATATAGATAGATAGCTATATATGTGTGTGGTTGAGACCATAAGATCGAAGTTTTGAAACTTCAAACTGTTTAAATGGAGATTATCGTACCACTTGGAACAGTATATTTACCATTTTCCTCACTGTAGTGCGATCTCAGAGTTGGTATATTTAATTAGTGGGGGGGGGGGGTTGCTCCCCCGCAAAAAATGTACAAAAAAAATTTTTTGTTTTTATTTTTTTTTATTTACATTTCAAAGTTTAAAAACTTCAATCTTATGGTCTTGACCATAAAAATGCAAAGTTCTGAAACTTCAAAATTTAGAAGTAAACCCATATATATATATATATATATATATATATATATATATATATATATATATATATATATATATATATATAGTTCCACTTTATAATCTCAAAATACTGAAATCTCAAATTCCAGTATCCCAAGACCATAAAGTCGAACATTCCAAATCCCAAAACCCCAAAAACCGCGAAACATAAAATCACAAACATAAACACACCATACACCAAACAACACATACACCATCCAACCCGTACTACAACAAACCAAAAAACAAAACACACACACAAACACAAAAATGCCCCCCACACCCCCTACTTATATATACTAACTCCGAGATCGCACCAAACAGAAAAAGACAGCAAACTCACCACTACACACATTACAGTACCCTCACACACAAACATCACAAATATACGAACACTACCACTTTCAGCACTTAAACACTCATACTTTCACCTGCCTACCCTAACCCACACAAAAAAACTTCCAAACACACTCACATACACTCAAACACATACCTAAAATCCAACAAAATACCCACTTACCTTACATACCAGCTAAATCCATACACTACATGATACATCCTGCACATACTACATCCAGCGTCAAATACTGGAACACCATAACCACGAAGTCAGCATTTCCAGATTCGCGCTTATGGAATTTCGGGATTTTAAAAATTCCACTTTATGGTCTCAGGATACTGAAATTCAAGATTTCAGTATTTCGAGATTATAAACTGTAACTATATATATTTATTTATGTATATATATATATATATATATATATATATATATATATTTATTTATGTATATATATATATATGTATATATATACACACACACATATATATATATATATATGTATATATATATATACATATATATATATATATATATATATATATATATATATATATATACATATATACATATACACACACACACACACACACACACACACACACACACACACACACACACACACACACACACACACACACACACACCTAATTTGTTTTAGAACTTTAATATACAAACAATTAGAGAGCAAAAAATTGAATTAACATGATATACCTGTTCTGCACAACTAGAGGATTGTTGAGAAACTCAGATTTAAATAAAATGAATAAATGAAAAGACAGAAATCTTCTCGGCTGGTATATTTTTTCTGGTCTGCATCTCAAGGCAGCTCAAACTATACTAGAGTAATTTTAATTGAACAAAAATGAAAACTGGATAGATATTCAGGAGGTCAGGATGTTTATTCATAAAAGTAGAAGGCCAATCAAACACATCACTGACATTAAATTTAATGCAATATATATGTAAATCAAACACATCACCAATATCAAATTCAATAGAATATATAAATCATACATAATATTAAAACTAGCAATTCAGTTATGTCTGATTTCTGCATTACATAATTAGAATATAAATTTGATATAAAGGAAAAATATTGGAATTTTATTTCTAGATGATCAAAATAAATTTGCAAAAAATGGACAGGAACTTGACCCTCAGTCAGCAGCAGAAACAACTATTTCTCCCTTTTGGAACATTTACACTTAGAAACTATTACACAGAGCCTTCTTTAGCCCAGATAAGTTAAATTAAATAGCCATGATATCAGAATTACATTGCTGAAAATATGCATCCAAAGAAAAAGTAGATTAGAAACCCTTTGACTGTGAATTCTTGCAAGAATGCTTGCCAGAAATTCAATTCTTTGGACAAACCATTTGGTCTGACAACTTTTCACTGACTAAAAAGGTTGTACTGTACAATAATGCTATACCAACATGTATTAAGAAAAGGCAATATTCTGTATTATGGACTGTTTGAGCTATAACAAAGTCATCAGTCACAAAACGACAGTCACAGATCGCTGCCTCACTAAAAACTGTACTTGATAAAGAAAGAAATATAATTAAGTTGAGATCTACTAATAAGACTGTGTTTGTGTGTCTTTCGTCTTTTCCCAGTTAGGGGTCGCCACAGCAGAACTCCGGTCCGCTAATGATTGGCAGTTGATTTTTACGTGCCGAGTTGCCAGCCCTGACACACAACCTTCAACGAAGGTACGCCCATTCACACAGGTCTCCATGCAGAAGACACTCTAGCTGAGAATCGAACCGGACAGCTTCTTACTGTGAGGCAACAAGGCTACCGCAGCACCACCACTGCGGAAAGTATCTACTAATAAGACTATACATTTTAAATATTGGCTTAAAATTTCAGAACTACTGGAGAAATTCGTAAATGAATAAATTTTTTTTTGTTTTAACTTCTCATCTCATTTCTCTTTCATCTTACTTCTGATTGTTGTGCTATTTCCTTCTAATATCTTAAATACTGAAGATGTTGTTATAGTGTTCGATTAATATGAAGACAGCAGAAATGTCTAAAAATTTCAACCAATAAAGATGTTTCAAAAATAAAAAAGAGAACAGTAAAAGCCATGCTTCTGAATATGGTGTTGCTGTACCCATGCAAGCAAATAAAACACAAGTATAACTCTTGCAACATGAAACCAGCGCTGTGCTAGAAATAATTTTCACCAGAATTAAAAAAAAGACACCCCTTATCCACTCCCCTACCAGGGTCTCCATTCTCCTATTTAATATAATTAGTTATACAATAAAAGTCATTATGATTCCAAAATGTACATTATGATTTGATACACCAATCAGAGTGCCCATTGAAAATCGAGCATATCCCAACAGAAAGAAATCCATTCACTTAGTGGTCGGACACTCTATTAGGATATGCTATTAGGCTGTGCTATCTTCATATATTTTAATTGGGATAGAGCAAAATATGAAACAAAACATCTGTAAAACTCTGGAAGTTAAAAGGTAACTTTCTGGTAATACGACTGGTTTCAGTCTTTTAACCTTACCTCTTAAATGTCCAGATTTTAGCAGAATGCCCCGCACTATAATTATATGTTTGCCCTTTCCCTCAAGCTTCTTGTAATGCTGCTATTTTACGAAAAAAAAACATAATAATTATTAAAAAAAAGACACAGAGGCAAACTGAGATTGATATGGTATGGTCTCTTTCACAGAAGCACCCTAGCACTGTACTCATGTAGTGTGCAAGCGTGCGGCTGTACATACCGGACACATGCAGTACATCAGTAAAACATTAAGAAGGTGCAAGAACTCTAAAGTGCCATTATATAAAGGTATTATTTGAGAAAGGTAAGTAATTCCTTTTTTAAATAATGTCGTTGTAATAATAGCAATAACCCACACCTGGATAAGGGTACAGCAGGATTTATCCGTGGTTGCCTTTGTTTGATAACAAAAGTGAGTATATGATAACACAAGCATATGAATGAAACATAACTAATTTCATTGAGAGCTGATGACTAAATTCTAACCAGATGAGGCTTCTCAGTGAAAAATCACTGAAATGCACCATGATAGCCTATGACAAAGATTGCTCTTCATTTATCTGCTACACCTGAAGAAACCTGTGCTGGAGAAATACTGATATGGCAGTGAGGAAACATACAGAGTACAAAAGGGAAGGGAAGGCAACAAATATCAATTATCTGTAGCTAGTCTTGCTTTTTATAATGAGGAAGACCTTGGCTTTCCATAACCTGTCAATCTTCTGACTGGTCTAACTTGTAATTGTGCTTACAAAAATGAAGTGGTTTGGAGATATAGTCAGTAGTTCTAACTAAACAGCTGCTCAGAGTAAAGTATATATTATGTCCAGTAGCTGTTTATGAGATGCAATAGTCTATATAGTTATCCTCGGTTACGATTACAGAGTAAAGTATATATTATGTCCAGTCGCTGTTTATGAGATGCAATAGTCTATATAGTTATCCTCGGTTACGATTACAGAGTAAAGTATATATTATGTCCAGTCGCTGTTTATGAGATGCAATAGTCTATATAGTTATCCTCGGTTACGATTACAGAGTAAAGTATATATTATGTCCAGTCACTGTTTATGAGATGCAATAGTCTATATAGTTATCCTCGGTTACGATTACAGAGTAAAGTATATATTATGTCCAGTCGCTGTTTATGAGATGCAATAGTCTATATAGTTATCCTCGGTTATGATTACAGAGTAAAGTATATATTATGTCCAGTCGCTGTTTATGAGATGCAATAGTCTATATAGTTATCCTCGGTTACGATTACAGAGTAAAGTATATATTATGTCCAGTCGCTGTTTATGAGATGCAATAGTCTATATAGTTATCCTCGGTTACGATTACAGAGTAAAGTATATATTATGTCTAGTCGCTGTTTATGAGATGCAATAGTCTATATAGTTATCCTCAGTTACGATTACAGAGTAAAGTATATATTATGTCCAGTCGCTGTTTATTAGATGCAATAGTCTATATAGTTATCCTCAGTTACGATTATGAGATGCAATAGTCTATATAGTTATCCTCGATTACAATTACAGAGTAAAGTATATATTATGTCCAGTCGCTGTTTATGAGATGCAATAGTCTATATAGTTATCCTCGGTTACGATTACAGAGTAAAGTATATATTATGTCCAGTCGCTGTTTATGAGATGCAATAGTCTATATAGTTATCCTCGGTTACGATTACAGAGTAAAGTATATATTATGTCCAGTCGCTGTTTATGAGATGCAATAGTCTATATAGTTATCCTCGGTTACGATTACAGAGTAAAGTATATATTATGTCCAGTCGCTGTTTATTAGATGCAATAGTCTATATAGTTATCCTCGGTTATGATTACAGAGTAAAGTATATATTATGTCCAGTCACTGTTTATGAGATGCAATAGTCTATATAGTTATCCTCGGTTACAATTACAGAGTAAAGTATATATTATGTCCAGTCGCTGTTTATGAGATGCAATAGTCTATATAGTTATCCTCGGTTACGATTACAGAGTAAAGTATATATTATGTCCAGTCGCTGTTTATGAGATGCAATAGTCTATATAGTTATCCTCGGTTACGATTACAGAGTAAAGTATATATTATGTCCAGTCACTGTTTATGAGATGCAATAGTTTATATAGTTATCCTCGGTTACGATTATGAGATGCAATAGTCTATATAGTTATCCTCGGTTACAATTACAGAGTAAAGTATATATTATGTCCAGTCGCTGTTTATGAGATGCAATAGTCTATATAGTTATCCTCGGTTACGATTACAGAGTAAAGTATATATTATGTCCAGTCACTGTTTATGAGATGCAATAGTCTATATAGTTATCCTCGGTTACGATTACAGAGTAAAGTATATATTATGTCCAGTCGCTGTTTATGAGATGCAATAGTCTATATAGTTATCCTCGGTTACGATTACAGGGTAAAGTATATATCATGTCCAGTCACTGTTTATGAGATGCAATAGTCTATATAGTTATCCTCGGTTATGATTACAGAGTAAAGTATATATTATGTCCAGTCGCTGTTTATGAGATGCAATAGTCTATATAGTTATCCTCGGTTACGATTACAGAGTAAAGTATATATTATGTCCAGTCGCTGTTTATGAGATGCAATAGTCTATATAGTTATCCTCGGTTACGATTACAGAGTAAAGTATATATTATGTCCAGTCACTGTTTATGAGATGCAATAGTCTATATAGTTATCCTCGGTTACGATTACAGAGTAAAGTATATATTATGTCCAGTCGCTGTTTATGAGATGCAATAGTCTATATAGTTATCCTCGGTTACGATTACAGAGTAAAGTATATATTATGTCCAGTCACTGTTTATGAGATGCAATACTCTATATACTTATCCTCGGTTACGATTACAGAGTAAAGTATATATTATGTCCAGTCGCTGTTTATGAGATGTAATAGTCTATATAGTTATCCTCGGTTACGATTACAGAGTAAAGTATATATTATGTCCAGTCACTGTTTATGAGATGCAATAGTCTATATAGTTATCCTCGGTTACAATTACAGAGTAAAGTATATATTATGTCCAGTCGCTGTTTATGAGATGCAATAGTCTATATAGTTATCCTCGGTTACGATTACAGAGTAAAGTATATATTATGTCCAGTCGCTGTTTATGAGATGCAATAGTCTATATAGTTATCCTCGGTTACGATTACAGAGTAAAGTATATATTATGTCCAGTCACTGTTTATGAGATGCAATAGTCTATATACTTATCCTCGGTTATGATTACAGAGTACAGTATATATTATGTCCAGTCGCTGTTTATGAGATGCAATAGTCTATATAGTTATCCTCGGTTACGATTACAGAGTAAAGTATATATTATGTCCAGTCACTGTTTATGAGATGCAATAGTCTATATAGTTATCCTCGGTTACGATTACAGAGTAAAGTATATATTATGTCCAGTCACTGTTTATGAGATGCAATAGTCTATATAGTTATCCTCGGTTACGATTACAGAGTAAAGTATATATTATGTCCAGTCGCTGTTTATGAGATGCAATAGTCTATATTGTTATCCTCGGTTACAATTACAGAGTAAAGTATATATTATGTCCAGTCACTGTTTATGAGATGCAATAGTCTATATACTTATCCTCGGTTACGATTACAGAGTAAAGTATATATTATGTCCAGTCGCTGTTTATGAGATGCAATAGTCTATATAGTTATCCTCGGTTACAATTACAGAGTAAAGTATATATTATGTCCAGTCACTGTTTATGAGATGCAATAGTCTATATAATTATCCTCGGTTACGATTACAGAGTAAAGTATATATTATGTCCAGTTGCTGTTTATGAGATACAATAGTCTATATAGTTATCCTCGGTTACGATTACAGAGTAAAGTATATATTATGTCCAGTCGCTGTTTATGAGATGCAATACTCTATATAGTTATCCTCGGTTACGATTACAGAGTAAAGTATATATTATGTCCAGTCACTGTTTATGAGATGCAATAGTCTATATACTTATCCTCGGTTACGATTACAGAGTAAAGTATATATTATGTCCAGTCGCTGTTTATGAAATGCAATAGTCTATATAGTTATCCTCGGTTACGATTACAGAGTAAAGTATATATTATGTCCAGTCACTGTTTATGAGATGCAATAGTCTATATAGTTATCCTCGGTTACGATTACAGAGTAAAGTATATATTATGTCCAGTCGCTGTTTATGAGATGCAATAGTCTATATAGTTATCCTCGGTTACGATTGCAGAGTAAAGTATATATTATGTCCAGTCGCTGTTTATGAGATGCAATACTCTATATAGTTATCCTTGGTTACGATTATCAGTGCTCCCCCCATTTCCATTAGTAAAAGGGTCATAGGTTATTATTAGGCTATCTGTCCAACAGAAAACAATGCCCACATGGGAAAAGTGGAACAAAGCATCTACAAAACTAAACCAGATATTAAAAAGTTAAGTGCTTTTGTTCTTTATTATGCACATGAACTTCAGTAGGACAAATTAATCACTTACTTAACTTACTTAAATATATTCAGTGTTAAAATATATAAATCTCACCTGACATGATGAGCCCAGCAGACAATCACTTTCAACATTTAACACCATTACTTTAAATATTCATTCCATATTAAAAAGTTAATGCATTTTACATTAAAATGTTTTACATTTTAACAAACATTTGATATTAATAACAATAGTCAACCCTGGTGGTTTATCAGCTGCCAAAGAGATTAGGTTCATAGGTGGGTACTAGGCTATCTGCCCAAGGCATTTACAAGCCTAGCCAGAATGTGTTGGCTTTTGCCCCCCCCCCCTTAGATTAGTTCCCTGTGCCTCTGTCCAGCACAGCCACTGAAGTGATCCCCGGGGTAAACTTTCTGTTTCCCATCCACTCGTCAAGGTTTCTCTTGAACAGTGCTAGCGAGGAGCTCTGCCTAATGTAGACTGGAATCTTGTTCCAAAGCATGGGAAGTCTCTGGGACAGAAATCTATCCCTCCAGCACGTCCTATTTATTGTTGCTGTGATGTTTAGATCCCTAGAGCATGTGGCTCGAGGGAATAAGGTTTTCTTTAGGTGGAGCATGTCCATCAATTCTGGGTTGGACATGACTTTGTGTGTCAGGCAGAGATCACCTCTGAGCAGGCGGTATGCAACCGAGTACAGCTGGAGTTTCTTCAGTCGAGCTGCATAGGGCATCTGTTTGAGGCCAGTGATCCTCTTGATGAGGTATTCTGTGGTCATAAGTTCATAGGTTGGTACTAGGCTATCAGCCCTAGGGCCTATACAAGCCTAGCCATAACAATTCCTGGCTATTTCTTCCCACACTATTTACTTCCCTGGACCCCTGTCTAGCAGGACAACTGACATGTTCCCCAGGGTGAATTTCCTTTCTCCCATCCAATCGTCAAGGTTCCTTTTGAAGAGGGCCAAAGAGGCACTCTGTTTGACATGCATGGGCAGTCTATTCCAGAGTCTGGGGAGTCTCTGGGTCAGGAACCTATCCCTCCAGCATGTTTTGTTTATCGTGATGACAAGGTTTAGATCCCTGGAGCGTGTGGCTCTGAGGGATTGGGATTTCGTCAAGTGTAGCATGTCCAAAAGCTCTGGGTTTGGCATGGCCTTGTATGTTAAGCAGAAATCGCCTCTGAGTAGATGATATGCGACAGAGTATAGCTGGAGTTTTTTAAGGCGGTCAGCATAGGGCATCTGCTTTAGGCCTGTGATTCTTATAGTGAGGTATTTCTGCGGCCTTTCCAGTTGTTGCAGATGTCTTGAGAGTACATACCAAATGGGGCATTGTATTCTATAATGGGTCTAATGAGGGATGAGTACAATGGGACAATGACCTCCTTTTTTCTGGATGAAAAGCCCTTAGTGATGAGGTGTGCCACATAGAAGGATTTCCTGACTGTTGTGGCGTTGTGGTTATTGAAGGTGAGACCACTGTCCACCTGTGTCCCTAAGTCTCTTATCACACTTTCAGTGTTTAGTGTACTGCCACCTATGAGGTAATTCACAGGTACATGTTTTTTCCCAAAGGGGATAACTATACATTTCTTGGCATTGAGCATGAGCCCCACGGCTCTGGCACCAAACATCTGTTTCTGTAAGGCCCTTTTGTAGAGTATCCACATCATTTGGGGATTCAATAATGGCTCCCAGTTTGCAGTCATCTGTGAACTTTGTTAGCCAGAGTCCCTTAGTGTTGGTCTGTACTTCAGAGAAGTAGATACCAAACAAGAGCGGTCCCAGGACTGAACCCTAAGGTACTCCACTTGTCACTTGTCTGGAGCTGGATTTGGAGTGGGCTACTTTTACAGTGTGGGTTCTGTCAGTAAGCCAGTTGGCAACCCATTGGGTGACGTAGGGATTAATGCCCAGCTTAGTAAGTTTATCTATGATTCCAGAGTGGGGGATGGTGTCAAAGGCCTTGGCAAGGTCTAGATAGGCTGTGTGGACCACCTTACCCTTGTCCATGGCTCTGGAGACTGATTCGAAGAAGTCAATCAGGTTCAGGAGACAAGATCGGCCCTGCATGAACCCAAACTGTGTGGGGTCCAGTGTTTGACAGTTGTCAATGTCTTTGTTTATAAGTTCCATGATAATACACTCCATGGCCTTGCAGATAAGGCTCGTCAGACTGATGGGATGGTAGTTTCCAGGATCCAAGGTGGATTCCCCCCTTGTAGAGTGGGATAACTGTAGCTCTGCACCACTCAGTGGGCACAAAACCCTTTCCAGCTGTTGCAGGTGTTTTGTAAGGTACATCCCAAATGGGGCATTGTACTCTATGATGGATCTGATGAGTGATGAATAGAGGGGCACATTGACCTCTTTTGATCTGGATGCAAAATCTTTTGTGATTAGGTGGGTCACATAGAAGGATTTTCTAACCACTTTGGCAATGTGATTATCAAAGGAGAGATTACTATCTACTTGGGTCCCCAGATCCCTTATTAGGTTTCCCGTATTTAGGGGACTACCACCTATGTGGTAGTTTGTGGGTACTTTGTTATTTCCAAAGGGAATAACTATGCACTTTTTGGCATTTAGCTTGAGGCCATGATTTTGACACCAGGTATCCATCTCAGTGAGACCCTTTTGGAGGATGTCTGTATCAGCCGGTGAGTCAATTATAGCCCATAGTTTGCAGTCATCTGTGAACTTGGTCAGCCATAGTCCTCCTGTGCTTGTCTGTACCTCTGAGAAGTATATGCCAAACAGGAGGGGTCCTAGGACTGAGCCCTGGGGAACGCCACTTGTGACTTGTTTAGAGTCAGACCTAGCTCCACAACTCTCACCATGTGGGTTCTGTCCATGAGCCAATTGGCAACCCATCTTGAGACATAGGGGTTTATGTTCAGGCTGGTGAGCTTGTCTATAATACCAGAATGGGGAATGGTGTCGAAGGCCTTTGCGAGGTCTAGGTAGGCTGTGTCTGCCACCTTTCCCTCATCTATAGCCTTGGTAACAGTCTCAAAGAAGTCCATCAGGTTTAGAAGGCATGATTTGCCCTTAACAAAGCCGAACTGGGTAGGGTCCAGTGTTTGGAGGTTCCCATTGTCTCTGTTAATGAGTTCTATGATGATCTGCACCATAGCCTTGCAGACCAAGCAAGTCAGGCTTATAGGGCAATAGTGCCTGGGGTCTGTTGTGGCTCCACCTTTGTGGAGCGGAATAACCATTGCTGTGCAGCACTCTATGGGTACGTAGCCAGTGGAGAGGCTGAGTTTGAACAGTGTGTTTAGGTGAGGGGTTAGTTTGTCTTTGAGCTCGTGTAGGACACAGTCTGGGACACCATCCGGTCCCATTGATGCTTTGTTTTTGGCTTAGGAGAGGGCTATTTTAACCTGAATTTCTGTAATTTCAGGGACTCTACACTCTTATGGTATGGTTATGGACCCTTTTGGGTGTGAGAGGGGAGTGAAGTTTGCACTGAACCTGTCTGCTAGGATGTTGGCAATATTGGTTGGTTCAGTGTAATTTGTGCCATTCTGCACTAACTCAGAGCAGATCTGAGCATTCCCACTTAGATTCTTGACATAGCTAAAGAATGCCTTTTGGTTATCTTTGAAGTCCTTGGTAAGTTTTCTTTCAAAAGCTTGCCTTGGACAATTTTATGAGGTATTGTAGTTTCTTGCTGATACTGATCAGGGATGTCTTCCCTTCTTGTGATTTTGCTCTTTTCTGTACTAGTTTCCTCCTTCTATTGTATAGCTTGTTTATGGCAGGGGTCCACCAGACTGGTTTCCTTTTCTTAGAGGAGTGAGTCTTGGTTTGCTTGGGATAGCATGATCCATGCATTCTTGTAGGTGCCCGTAGAATGCATTAGTAAAGGATTTTGCAGCTTGGACAATGTTATCCTTTAGCCTGGGGGCTTTGAAACTTTCCACCTCCATCTTAAGTAATGTGCAGTTTGCTTTTGAAAAGTTTTTCACAGTGGTTTCCTTGTCTGGAGGGGTGGGGGCAGAATGTGGATATCCAAAGTGATTTGTTTATGGTCAGATCTAACCAGCGAGGGGTTGACCTCCAGTGTGGAACACCAGTCGCCCATGTTGGTGATGACCAGGTCCAATATGTTGTCACCTTTGATGGCAGTGTTGAGCAGTTGTTCCAGGGTGTTTGAGTCTATAAATTCTAGGAAATGTTGGGCAAGGGAGTTAGTACTTGAGTAGTTCTCCCAGTTAATGTTTGGGTAGTTGAAATCACCCAATATTAGGGTGTTTGGTAGGACCTTTATGTTACCCAGTGTTTCCAGAAATGTGGAATGGGGGTCCTGGGATATGGTGGGTGATCTGTAGCAAGCTACAATTTGAATTGCAGTTTTTCCCGTTGTTAGTTGCATGTGGATAATCTCTAAAGCATCATGCTGTGCCACTAACCTGGAGGTGTGGGTATCATTGATGAATATGGATACTCCCCCGCCTTTTCTATTTCGGTCCGGGTTCTGTGGCTGCAATGTATGGTATGCATTCTAGTCCAGTAGTGCTGGGGTGCTGTCTGTACTCTTAAACCAGGTTTCTGTTACTGCACATTTATCAATTTTCTCCATACTGAAGAGTGCCTCAAATGCATACATTTTGAGGTTTAGACTTCTGGCATTGAGTAGTATTACCCTCAGATTTTTGTTACTTGTGCTATTTACAGCGGTAGGTTTGTCTTCTGAGCCTTGCCTAAAAAAGGCACTATGGGAGTGGCAAGAGCCTTGGCCAGTACTTGAAAGCCTAAGGGTGACAGGTGCAAGCTGTCTCTAGCGAAGCAGCGAGGGTTGTCGAGCATGTCATCCCAGGCAGACAGACACTGGATCCCCTTTGAATGACACCAGAAACTTAGCCAGTTGTTAAAATTGATCATTTTTTCTTTATACCATGGTATCATTCTTGGTGAGGGCAGGATGCTACTCAGGGTCAGGGTCATACCAGCCTGGGCTACATGATCAGAGAGCTCTTCCATGTCTCTTTTCATGTAGTCCAGGGAGATACGGCTCAGGTCATTCACATCAACATGGACAATGACAGAGTCATATCTGTACTTGTTCTAGAGTGACTTGAGTGCTTGTGTTATGTCAGATCCTGGCACCTGACAGGCAGCCAACAGTAACCTTCAGACCTAGTGAGTGGGACGTCAGTGTGCCTGACTATAGAGTCACCTATTACTAGTATGTTGGGTATGTTATTTTGTCTTGAGGGCTGTGATTGCATGGTACACTGGTTTTGTGAAGTATGCATTCATGGTTTGTGTTGGGGGGTGAAGGTTGCTTGGATGCCTGCTTTGGAGGGCTCTGTTGCTTTTGCAGATTTTTATTTAGAGCCTCCGAGTATGTTTTCATGTATTTACGTGTGTTTTTTGCCGGTGCTGGTTTAATGGGTCTATGTGAGACTGGTGGTGTGATGCCAGTATTTCCCTTTCTCCTCTTGACTGTCTGGTCCTGTCTTGGTTTGAGAGAGCTTAGCCTCCAGTTTGGCTGTATAATTGTATCTCTCGCATGCATTAGTGTTTGGTGGTAGGAGGAGAGGGTTGTCTGTGTACATGAGGCAGTTGTAACATTGCCTCAAAATGCCCAGATTCACCAGTTGGACTGGAGAATACACCTGAAACTGCCCTTTGTACATGCCTGGATAGGTACAGTAAACAGCTTTACTGAATGGCTGGTAAGGTCGAATAGAGAGCCTTGTCATTCTGTAGTGCTCGGGTTTATAAGTGCTTGCTATGAGTTTTGAGCAAGTGCCGGGCTGAGAAAAGAATGGCTTGAGTGCTTAAGTTGAAAGTTTGTCTAGTTCCAAGGGAAAAATTGAAGAGGAGACATTGTGGAGCCAGGAATAGTTATACCCTAGCTAACCGGTGCTGCCCGGCTCGCAAAACCAGGCAAATGCAGTTTTTATAGCAGAGAAATGAAAGAGATAGAAATTAGCCCAAAATGGCCAATAAACTACTACTTTCTGGGCTGAAACCACTCCTCCAGGGACAGCTAGGCTGCTCAAAGCTCCACTCACTCACAGGTGATCAGAGAAACTTCCTTCTATCCAAGTAAGGTATGGGCAAACACAGAGATTTGTAACACAGCCCTGAATTCAGCACTATCCTGAAAACTGGACTATACTAGCTTAGAAAGGTGGGAAACAAGTATATATTTTTTTTCAGGAAATAAAGCAGATACAATCAAAAAAACATTTTAAATGCACATAAAAAGATGCTTATTGTTATATATCTCAGTTCAGAGTTGTAGTCAATGCCCCAGTAATAAAGTAGGAAGAAACACAAATACAGTAAAAGCAGATGAATAAAGTGCATTTTTTTATATATATATAAAACAATAGAAAACTAACAATCTGATTTAAGCAAGTCACCCAATTAACCAGAAAAAAACTCAAAACTGAGCCCTTGCCATCTCAGTAATTTACTTTCAAGTACATTATTCTACTGCTCAATAAAGACTGACTGACTGCATCAAGATAAAAATATGAATTTTTTTGAAATCTGGACAGACAGATGCATACTTAAAAAAGATGTTGACATAATCTTTATTTTTAATAGCTGCAATATCCTCATAAATTCTCTGTGAGATGATTCTAGTGGTTTTACAAGTTGCTAAACAATGCTTACAGATTTACAGTTGAAACAACTTTCTGAATTAATAATTTTATTTGAATGCTTCAATAAAACTCTGTTAACTGAATTAATATACCTTCAATTTTTTTACAATTAAAACACGGATATCTACCAAAAGAACCAGATAAAAATTGGTCAGAGAAGATTTGCTACCTTTCTAATAATGCCTTTAAATGCATGTCTCTTTTGTAAACAAATTTCAGGTTATACACAACAATATTAGCCAAATCATTGTTCTCTAAAATTATTTTCCAATTATTGGTTAAAATTGTTCTTATATCACTATAATCTGTACTAACAGGCACCAGAAAGGCTTGACATTTCCCATCCGGGTCCCCACAATCAAGATTTGAAACCAATTTGTCTTTTCTGTTAAAACCACTAACAAAAATGGGAGAAAATGTTGTGATTCTATTATTTTTTACTTCTTCCTTGATTTGGATGAGCTTATGCCTGGTATATCCCCTTTTGGCAAACATCTGAACCAAACTCTTAATCTCTTCACAAAACATGATGTCATCCCTTATTAACCTACTTAACCTAATCAGCTGTCCTCTAAATATGTTCCATTTCATAAAATGAGAATGCTCACTACTAAAATGCAGATAATTGTTAATAAATGTCTTTTTTCTGTGTATATTACTTATAAAATAAATTACTGATAGTGTCAAATGTAATATAAAAACAATTTTTGTCATGCAGCCTGATCTATTGTGCCCTAACCACTTTATTTTTTATTAGTTTTCCTTTTGCGGTTAGTTCCGGGGTTTTTTTGTTGTCAAATGAAATATTAACATCTAAAAAGTTGACACCATTAACTTTGTCACTAATAAATGAAATACACTCAATACTTATTTGATTTGTTCAAAAATATATCAAAGTCGTCGAGAATACCAGATCAGATGAAAAACAAATCAATAATATATTTCTCATAAAACTTTGCATACTTAAACAAACTAGATTAATAAGGACAGTTTTCTCCCACCAATATAAAAGTAAATTGGCAAATGCTGGGGCCATTTTGGCACCTATAGCTACTCCAGATGTTTATTGATATATATTATTATCAAACAGAAAGATATTATTAGATAACATTATATCTACCAAAAGCCATATAGTGTTAATTTTGATGTTACTAAAATGTGTAAAATGACTTAAATAGTTCTTCACATATTCATCACCTGTACTTTGATTAACAGAAATGTAAAATGAAATTAAGTCTATAGTAACCATAGAAGTCTTGGTCCTTTCAGATCTGCAATTTTTAACTTATCCAAAAATACCCATTACTTGATTTAATAATCCATCCAGATGTAAAGTAATGGTAACAGTTTTATCTTGTTGTGCAGACACAATTGGTCTGAATGGTGGTTTGGTTACATTTTTATGAATTTTGTGAATTCCAAATAATTTATCTAATTCTGGCTAACCTATTGTACCAAAACCCATACAGGTTAAAATCAATACATCTCTGATTTAAAATCTCTAATAAGGAATCATCAATGTTTTTTATAACTTCTTCTAACAAAATCCATACTTACTTTTCTATAACAAATACCATCTGACAAAAGTTCAGCCATGTATTCCTTGTATTGCAAACTATCCATCACAACCAAACAATTCCCCTTATCTGCTTTCATAAACCTGATGTTGTCAAGTTTATACAGTCCAGAAAGTGCAGAATGTTCATGCTTAGACAGGTTACAATTTCTGTTTTTAGGTTTGTTGTTTAATAACTGATGAAAATCTTTCTCACAAAAATCAGAAAACACACCTAAAATGGAAACTAAAGACAAATTAAATACACGTCTTTTCTTATATAACATCAATCCATAGTCGTTAGGTAAATCATTAAGAATGTATTGTAAATTCAATTTCCTACCAAACAATTTTAGATCTACAATTAAATTAAGAATATTTTCTCTTCTGACTGGTATAAAGGTAAAACTTTTTGTCAAAACGTCAAGCAATGGTTGAGAGAGGGGAACAGAACTGAGATTGAACACTTGCCATGCTTTGACTAACATTAGTGTCCCCTCCCTGTCTTTTGCCCTTCTGGGCTCCTATGTCCCTGGAAGTGTTCTTCATCTTCAAAGATGGAGACATCAAAGAAAAAGGAATACCAATGATATTAGTAGCGGGACAAACTTCAATGCCGTTTGGTCTATCTACTTGGGAAAATCTTGGACTGGACTTCCCAGATCCAGAAAATGTGTTAATTTGCAGTAGTGAAAACTCCTGACTAATGAGATGATTATCATGTGACACAGAGGATGTTTAAACAGGTGGACCTCTTCCTTTTTTTTATTAATAGGATACACATTATTAGTAGAATAAGCCGTAGCATTCGTTTCAAGTTTCTTCCATTTTTGGAAATAATGGTTGTCACATGCCTATGTGTTTTGGCCACAATACCATCATATACAGATCTTAGGTGGCTAAATATCTGGTTGCTATGAATATGTAAATCAAGTTCTTTGACTTGCTTCCACAAGACTTCAACTTTCTGGGAGTTATGACTCACCAGTAACTTAAATACTTCTACACCAGAATTACTATCTAATTCAACAAAGTTTTTATGAATCTGGTCATTTGTAGATATGCCATTGAGAAACTTAAAAAAAATCTAAGACCCAACAGAATCTGCTGTATTTCAATACAGTACTATAGATAAAAATTGTCATATTCCAAAGATTTAAGTTTCAGCATCTTGTTTTCAAGCTTTTTAATATGGGATGAATATGTAAAGTAATCTTGTTAAACAATGAAAGTGATTGTCTACTGGGTTCATCATGTCAGGTGAGACATGTCATTTAACACACAATGTATTTAAGGAAGTTATGTAAGTGATTAATTTGTTCTGATGAAGTTATTAAGTATAATAAAGAGAGAAAGCACTTAACGTTTTAATATATGGTGGTTTTGTTGCCTTTTCGGATACTTTTGAGCATTTTATCTATCCAAGACCCATTTAATTGTACTAAAGGATTGCCAGCATGTGTCAATACCCCAAGGGATTTTATGGTTACCGTATAGGCTTGTACACAACAAGCATTCACAGGTTGCCCTTGTCCATTAGGGAAATAGGTGCCAAACCAGGGATATATTTGCAATTTGCCATCCGCTGGTCCAAGTTTTGTTTGAATAGGGTTAGGGATGTGTTTTGTTCCACATTGATGGAAATCCTGTTCTACAGAAAAGGTAATCTTTGAGATTCATACCTGTCCCTCCAACATGTCCTGTTTATATCACAGACAAGGTTTAGGTCCTTAGACCTGTTTTTTCTAATGTTATTTATTTTGTGAATGTGCAAATCTATCAGTATGGGATCAGAGGATGTCTTGTAGGCTAGGCATTTATCACCATGCAGCAATCTGTACCAACAGAGTAGAGGGGTAGGGCTTTGAGACACACTTAATATATCTTTAAGCGTGGCCTGTTATACCAGGAAAACATAAGCATTGTGGAGAAGGGCATTATTCTCCCTCTTTCAGTGCCCACTATGATCCGGTTGTTATTATTCTTCAGAGCACTCTGGTAGAATCTGTGCAAATGCTGGATAAGTGAAGCAGAGATTTGGCATGCTCAGCTCTGACATGATTTCTGGCTCGAGCATTATTTTATTTGAAGGCATGATTTCTCACCTCTCTCAGTGTAGAGAGGTGCAGTAGTACGTCATCGAAAACATCTCCGTAAGCACTGCTGCTGCTCCAGCTATACTGCAACAAGCCCACTGGCCTTCACTTATTTTTCATTTTATTTGTAGTATATTAAGCCTCCAGTCACTAGGGGCAATAGTGAAACCAATCACTCAGAGTAACAAAGCTTTTCTATACGCTTCCATGAAGTGTCTACTTGCTTTCTAATAGGAAACCACTATAATCCTACCTAGTTTATTTACTCACTATGATAATATGTAGGTAATAGTATGTGAAAAATAATGTCTGATATGCAAGTGCAATGTCATTGTTTGATGAGTTATAAACATATTGGTCTTTATCAATGAGCCTAGGATATAACTGAGAATGGCCTCTGGACCACTCCACTCTTCCAGTTAACAACCAAAAATCAATCGATGAATAAAGGTCTGTCCCTACAAAAGGCAACAATGTCAAAAAAAAACAAAATAACAGTATGTTAGCACTGTTTTGTGAATGCAGTGTCCTATGAATATTTAGTATAGCCTTGCAAAAAATATGATCAGCTTTAGATGCTGACAGCAAAATTGCAATAAATTGTTAATTCTCTGGACTAGGCATACATGAGTATGTTCAGCCTCAGCCTCCATACAGGTTCTGTACCAAGCAAATGGAGAACAGCTAAAGTCATTCTCCTGCATAAGGGAGGACAGTCACAGATGTAGGCAATTGCAGACTCATAAGTCTGACCAGCTTTGCATGCAAAGCTATGGAAAGACTTGTCATGGAATCAATCAATCAGGACATAGGGAACCGCCAAACACTAGACCCATCTCAGTTTTGATTCAACAAGGGTAAGCCATGCTTACACAACCTGGTGGATTTTTTGAAAGTATCACAAAAGCAATGGATGCATGCAAAATGACACACACTGTTTACCTTGAATTGGCAAAAGTTTTTGACACAATTCCCCATTCAGGCATAGCAGAATAGCTAAATAGACCCGTCTGTCACTCACTGTATTGGCAAATAGCTGACAGATAGGATATAGATAATCAAAATAGGGGAAGTTACCTCCATAAAGAGACCAGTCACTAGTGGAGTCCTCCAGGGTTTTGTGCACCACCTCTCCTGTTTGGCATCTAATTTTCTTCATTAAAAGCCAGTATCAATAGGTTCTGGCTAGATAAGTTTGCAGATAACAGCAAGCTAGAAGTAGTCATTGAATCACAAATGACTTAGCCATCCTGCAGGAAGGTTTGCTCAAATATATAACTGCTGTCAAAATCATGGACTGAAACTAAATGCCAAAAAAAATGTATTATTGTATCTTTTGGGATGTCATTTATCCCAGGGAACTACCACATTGGCAATACACCCCTAAGAGTTGTCCCAGTTGTTTGGGATTTGGAAACCTATGTAGACAGTGAACTAACTTTTGACCAACATGTGTCTATTGATGTAAGAAAGTCCTCCTATATTGAACAGCTTATAAACAAAAGGACTGTGTCTAGATGTCAGATGTCAATGTCCCCCTTTACTCAGCCCTCATTAGGCCAATCATTGAATAAAATGCCCCATTTGGCATGCATCTATCCAGACATATGCAACAAGTGGAATGTCCAGAGATAACTTTTCCTACATGGAATGATTCAAAGCCTTGTCCCTCTATTCACTATATTTGGTATCCTACAGTCTGCTAACAGGTGAACTGGGATACAAGGCATCCTATGACCTATTACTGGTGGATTTACTGCATATCAGGAAGTCAAATGTCATCATAAATACTCGGTCTAAGGATCTAAACCTCTTCTGGAACATCAACAGAATGGTTTGGAGAGACAAGTATTTTTCACAGAGGATACCACAGCTATGGAACACACTCCTCATCCTCATAAAACAAGATCATCTCTGTCCATTTTCAAGCACAACTTAGATCTATGGATGGGAAACAGAAAATTTACCTCAGGACTGTCGCCTGTACTACTTACTGACAGATGCAGCTCCTGAATGCTTTATCCTATTCATGGGTCCCCTCAAATTAGCTATGGTATGATCCCATGTATTCTCATTAGGGGTAATATATAATTATCAGCCATGGAAAGTGGCACCCCAACCCCATATGCAAAAATGGGAAAAAGGGTTGTGGGTGGATGGATGGATGGATGGATGGATGGATGGATGGATGGATGGATGGATGGATGGATGGGTAAGGCCAATCTATAACCAAATGGGATAGGTTATTTCAAGCACAAAAAGGAAACTGAATAGGTTTAAAATGGCCTGCAAGAGCAGCTAGCCTCGTACTTACCTGTGCACCTATAAACATCTGTAGCATTATACAACAATAAATGTTTGCTTTTGCAGTTAATTTGAAGCTTAACTATTTATGAGAACTTACAACTAAAGGACACAATATGCTGTATATATGTTTTAATTTGTATGGCAGCACCTCAACTTTTATTTATTTTAAAACAGCATTAGAAAAAGCAAGTAATTCCAAGTAAGTGTTAATTATTATTCTTTCCACCATGTTCCAACAGTGTAATAGATTTCTCTCGCTCATATTCTAAAATTATTCTGTTTTCCTTGTTCTGCTTCTTACAAAAGTATACAACGTTTATGACAGCTTCTTTAACAATGCACGGTTTGTTTTGTTCTATATGTTCAGTGACACACAATCTGCTCATACAAATAGATGGCTTCAGGCATCATTAGTTATTAACCTCTCTCTCCCTGGTCTTGCCAGAATGACGGGCATTCCTGGCTCATTCCTTGTTTATTACATCATATGTTGAGTCTTCCATTTGATGTGCAAGCCATATGTCTTCGACAGTAGCAGTGCAGTGAAGACGTAACATCCTAAAATACATTGTTTATACCATAGCATTGTGCAATATAAATCAGATCAAGTATCCCCTGAACAAATGCAGTTAGGCTAAACTTCTAATGTTGGTGACTGTAGCACATGTACTAAGCTGATGATGTCTAAATAATGTTTTATAAGTTTAACTGTAGCAGAATTAACATTTTGAAGACTTGAACTTGGCAAAGGAAAACAATTATATTTCCCTATCCAGTTTTGATTTGGTTGCTCCTCCATCTGTTGGCATAGGTTAGATATCTTCACTGATAATGACTATTCATGATTTACTATGCAAAGTTACTTTCTTAGGCATAATAGCTTCTTTTACAATTTTTTTGCAGGTGTCAAAATATATGTGCCTGCACTGCATGAGATACCTTCTCAGTATACCAACACTATAAATATCTGTGTCCACTCTGGCCTATTACATTACAAACTCTAAAGGTTTGTACTGAACCATTGTTTTGTACTATTTTGTTATCTGGAAATAACACTGTTAAGGGCGATCTCCTGTACACAGAGCAATGTAAATTATATTATTTTTCACTCAGGGCTCGGAGACTGAGGTTTTATGTATTAGTCAAAGGCTCAAAGTTAACAAAAATCATATGATGCTGTTAGCCAATCACTTGCTTAATAAATAACTATTTTATCATGTCTGGCTAAATGAGTGGTAACATATCTACACAATGCAATGCTACATGGGAATAAAATGGCTAACAGTTCTAGCAAATTCTGGTACAGAATTAGCTACATATATTTATATATGTAGTGATATTAAATAACCTCTGCTGACTTGCCAAACTTCTACTTAGCAGAGCAGCTATGACTGGAGACTATTATGAGATGTCTCAGGACTTCAGTCCTGCCTGTGATTTCTTTGGTGTGTGTGTGCCAGTTGGGTTGATGTGTTGTATCACCTTTTTTGGCAGCTGGGTTTATGTGTTGTGGCACTTACAGCTTTGCCTCCCCAGTCTGATGGGGGATGGGGAATATTCTCAGTAAATAAAGCATATTTGTCAAATACAGCACATCTGTGGCACATCAGGTGCCAGTCTTTGATTGCATCACTGTTGCGTAAAAGGGGTTAGCTGGCCATCTGCTACAATCTGTTTTCTCCCTTTTATAGGTAGCTTGTGTTGTATTAAATTTAGTAATTCCACATAAAGCAACACAAATAGTTACAGTCTCTTACTTTGATTTTTTTTTATAAAACAGCGCAGATTTACTTTACAGAGTAGATTGGAATGTTCTGCTTTCATATTACTGAATCCATAAACCTAACAATTAGTGCTATTGGCAAAACAAGTATAAACAATTTTAGTTCCAGAGACATTTTTAGTAGCTGAGTTCTCTGAAGTTTAATGCCACGGTTAATGAACACTTTCATTAGGTATGTGATAAACATTTATTTTATAAATACAAGTTCTGCTATGACAGATCATAGCAATTATACAGCATTTATTCCTCTGTGTTGAACCCAATACATGTTTGCGGTAACAACATGGTTATAGCAAGTGCATACCAAATTTTCTTGCTAGCATTCCTTATCCCTAGGGTGCCAGTTGCCGTTAGGTATACTCCAACACACTATGACCAAACTGATAAATACATACATAGCCTTGGGAGAACAAGATACTTGTTAAGAGGAAAATAATCTTATTAATTAGACTTTAATTTACAAGTCTTCAGAACATACAGGCATCACATGTTCTTTAACATTCCTGTCTGTCCAATAAGAGAGCTTGAAAGCCCCCAGTAAACAGCAAAACAATGGGCTTTTAAAAGTGAGCAGATGAGCTAGGAGAACCAATCAGATTACAGGACAGCGCAGAGCATACAGTGGGTAATTGTATATACCATGCATGAGAATCAATTAATGCAAAAACAAAGCTTCTAACCAGCTAAGAAGTTTATAAATGGGTACAAGATAAAAATGCTCCATGGTGGACTCCAAAGCAGTGTTGATGGAGGATATGCTGTGTTGCGTAGTGAAAGGTCATGTTTTTCTTTTAATTCTTTGATGACAAAATCAAGCTCATTGGGCTAGAATCCTGTTTTCATATGCAGCCCAGGAACCTGGCAAGGATATGTAATTCCTTTGAGACCATCTAGGACATAAGTTGTGGCTGAGGAATGTATCCTAAGCTCTACTTGGCATGCCAGATTTGCTTAGAACTTATAGATTTAATCAGCAGGCTGTACCACCAAGCTAATGTCTACATTACCTAGCATACTGCAGATTATGAAAAACAAATTGCTATGCCTTAATTACCCCAGTGCATCAAAGGTCAAGGAAATGGGCCCTAGATGGGTTGCTGCATGAAAACTGGGTCCTGGAATAATGGAGGTGGAGTTCCCTTGATAGTGAGTGAACTACAATACTCCCATTACATGATATAATCTGAATGATTCAGAAATGCTTCAGCCTCAGTTGTTATGACTGTGATGTGTGTTTACTGGACACTGTCTTTCCTTGCTGTTCACAGGCACTGTCTGCTGTTCACTGACCATGTCCACTGGCTGTACACTTTTCCTCTCTACTGTGCACTATCTCTGTGGACCATATACTGATCCTATCTACAGTGCATTGTCCTTACCTGGCATGCACTATCCCTGTTTCCTGAGTTCTTTTTTATCTACTATGCACTGTCCCTGTGTACTGTGCCCTGTTTCTGCCTGCTGTTCAATGTCTTCATCTGCTGTGTATTGCTCCTGTCTGATGTCCATTGTCCAAGTCTGCTATGTTTGATATGCACTGTATTATTGTCCAATGTACACTGCTTTTGTCTGCTATGGAATGTCCTTATCTACTGTGCACTGCTCCAGTCTGATGTGTTCTGTCCCTATGTACTGTGCTATGTGCTATCCCTGTTTGCTATACAATGCTCCAGATGGCTGTACACTGCTTCACTCTGCTATGCACTGTTCCTGTTTGCTATACGCAGCTTCTGTCTGTTTTGCACTGTTTCTGTCTGCTGTGGAATATCCCTGTTGCTGTGCAATGCTCTAGTCTGCAGTACACTGCTTCAATCTGCTATGCACTGTCCATATCTACTGATACACCGCTTCTATCTGCAGTGCACTATCCCTGGTCACTCTGCACACTGATCCAGTCTGCTGTGCACTCTCTGTCTGCTTACACTGATCCTGTCTGCTGTACTCTGCTTCAGTCGGTTATGCACTGTCCCCATCTGCTGTGCAATGACTCATACTCATATGTATTGCTCCTGTCTGCTAATAACTGTCCTTCCTTAGTATGCACTGTTCCAGTCTGTTGCTCATATTGTTGCTGGGTGCAGTACAGTACCTCTAGACTGAACTAGCATTCACATCTTGTTCACAGGTGCTCATTTTACTGGCAGGACATTTGTATTTCTCAAGTTCATGTAAAATCCCTTTAAACTGTTGCTACCTAAGATCCTGCTACCATACAGCAACCTTTGCAGCATCAGTGTGCAAAGCCTTCCTGATAGCAGTTAGCACTAAACCTGCAGTTATGTGCAGATGGTGACTTGCATGTCCTTTTAACTGCATCATTCATGCATTTTACATTCCTACCGATGACAGCCCCTCCTCACATGCTCAGCGCTGACCAACCAAGTGCAGTTTTTAACTGGGAACATCACTCATAATGGTGACCCTGTCCATAACAATAAATGACACTTAGTGAGGTCATTTATGCAATTATTCTGCCTTACTTGTATGTTGTAAAATATTATAATCAGACTGGTACATTTTTATTCCATTTACTAATTTCATTTTGTTAAAAAGTTAGAAGTCATTTAGGTTCATAGTTTCATAGGATGATACTAGGCTATTGGCTCGGAGGCAAAATCACAGCAGTTGCAAGGGAGGGTGTCAGTTACACAGGAGTGCTGGTTAAAACCCCTTTTTACAGCAGTGGCTTGCACAGAAAGGTTTCACAAGTCAATATGCAATAAAGCAAGTGTAGAAACACAAATGTACAATATATATCATATAGCATAACAGTGATGTAATATAACATGAACAGGTTTTACAAACAATAGTAAAGTCAACAGTACAGTACTGATAGCGGCAGAAGCAGTTTAATCTACATACATTGCTAATCAGTACACAGGCCGCATACAGACTTTGGTATGGACTATTCACAGCTTAGTTTTGCTCAGTGGTGGTGGTCTCATAAACTGCATAAGAAAATGAAATGGTTAAAAACTGATTAAAAAACTGTTATGGTAGCAGTGCAGTCCTTTGAGTAATATAAGTAACTAGTCATACAACAGAACCAGCTGTGTGCGTGTGTGTGTGTGTGTGTGTGTGTGTGTGTGTGTGTGTGTGTGTGTGTGTGTGTGTGTGTGTGTGTGTGTACAGTAAAGTACCATAGTTTTAGTACAATGTTTAAAAGCATTACATAGTTACAGTCAAAATACATAGCCTGCTCAGTTATACAGTATTTTTGCTGTAAATAATGTTTTGCATTAAAATATTCCAAAATGTGTAATTAATTCAAACTTGTTAATACTGATGCTGTTCAGCCTATAAATTATATGTTACAATGAGAAAAATGACAAGTTATATACTGTCACATTTTGTAATGAATGCAATGCAAGCTGTTATACCATATGCACATAGTAGGTCCAGAATACATTATAATTCTTGAGTTCTAGTCTGATCAAGAGACGGCTGTGGTCCAGTGCTTTATGGATCACATTTTGATATTAGTTTAATAACCTGAATTCTTAACTTATAAAATGTAGGGAAAAATAAACAGCTACAGATTGTCTTCTGACGTGTGGAGAAAAGGAGAATTTACAGAGATAATGCACAAATAGATTTAAAATTTGTCCCTGCCAAGGTCTGACAAGACTTAAAAGGTCCCCCTTTTTACCTTTGGTAATTGCGTGAATACCTAATGTGTGATTACTAGCAGCTTCGCATAATTTCTGTGGTTTATTCTAAAAGTTATAGAGGATAGATAAAGTGACAAGTGAAATATTTTTGTGTGTATGACAAAATATCTTACATTAAATGTGTCTCCTTTTGAAGATGTTTAATCTACAAACTGAATTAATATTATTATGGCATGAGTTTGATTCAGTACAAGCTAACAAGTGACCCGAATCTATGTCGGGGGGGGGGGTCAGAGCACCTGATATATCAAATAATCTTTCTGTGTCATCATGACAGTGGTAGTCAGACATTTAAACTGGGGTGACTTCTAAAGCTACCAGTGCAAAAATGTAGTTGGTCTCACTCTGAATCTGTCTCCATGATATTTAAGGCATCTGATAATATAATAAACAGTACATCTATAGTAACCAGGAAAAAAGGCTGGTGTGACATCCTATATTTAAAAAGCAAAATAAAAAATAGCATTATAATGAAGAAACAGAAGTCTAAATTTGTAATATGCCGTGTCAAAAGTATTTATTGATCAAGTTGTCACCAAATTAGAGAGGGCAAAACTGACATAGTATTGTTCTTTTAAAGCATATCTGTATTTTTACAGATTACTGAACTGTATGCATATAATGACCAGATAAAACAAAACTGTCCTATATGTTAGGAAAAGCTCTTCCAACTGTTGTTGTTGTTGTTTGTCTTTCGGTTTTTCCCGGTTAGGGGTCGCCACAGCAGAACTCCGGTCCGCTAATGATTGGCAGTTGGTTTTTATGGTGTAGAGTTGCCAGCCCAACACCCAACCTTCAACAAAGGCACGCCCATTCAACGCATGTCTTTCAAACACCTACTCGACCTGCAGGGAGGACATGCAGACTCCACACAGAAGGCACTCCCAACCCAAGCCAAGAATCGAACGGGAGACCCTCTTGCTGTGAGGCAACAATGCTACCGCTGCACCAACGAGGAAAAGCTCTTCTGACAAATTGTAGAAATGTAATTTTCCTTCTGTATGGTTTTAGTCTATAACAGTGGTATGCCATGAATTCTAATTTGTTTAGCATGCTAGCATGACAAAAGAAAGCATAGCTAGGGGACCATGTACTTACACAAAATTACCTGGTACCACTGAAGAAATAACACGTGCCATTAATTCTACTAAATGCTGTATGTTGACATGTAGTGACATTTCTTCATTAACAGAACATGTAAAATATTCATCAAGTCTGCACCTAGTGTCCAAAATATTTGCTGTGTACCTTGAATCCTTTTTACTATGTCTTATGAACATATGAAGGAGCCAATAAGAAAAACAATCATCCTCGGTTATGTCCACATCAGAGCTGCAAATGTCCACATGCAGTTGTCCTTCCCTTCCCTCTACTTCTTCCACCAGTTCTGAACACCTTTAAATCCTTCTGAAAATCTACATTCTACAATCCTCTCTCCAGAAATATACTCCAAGGTCTCATTACCTTTGAAAATTTTGTATCCTTACTGACATCATCAGCCAAATATTATCATGTCTGGTAACACATACTTTTCATGTGATGCCACATACTTGGCTGGCAGTGGTAGGAATCCATAGCAGACATATCTATGTGGTAGTACAGTTTTGGGTGGAAGAGCTCCAGCTGTTTCCTAACCACTTTACTCTCCTCATAGGGTTCCTTGGTACAATATAGTACTGCACTGTGGGGTATCTGACCCGCTTAGTCTGCTCTTTGTTATGTTTCATGAAACATGCCAGAATATTATTTCCTACCCAGTATAGGAAAAGTATGAACACAAACTCATCTACCCATCTGCCAGGTAGTACAGATGTAGAAGTGCAAGCTCAGAGCGGCTCAGCATGGCAACCAAGAATCAAGAATAACTTTGTCATTCAACCGCATGCACCCACAAGTGCCCAGCTGAATGAAATTTCGCTCCTCCAAGCTCAACACTCAACATTTAGCAGCAACTTATCTGACCCGCAACAACATTTAACATAAACAAAACTGTAAAACACAACAGTAACAAGCCAACCGATGGTGCCAAAAGTCTTTAACCATTGCAATCCAACTCCAGCACCAACTACATTCTAGTCCTGGTCCAACCGCAGGCACAGAAACATCTACTCAGCAACAGAAACATTTCTCCTGTCCACCAAGGAACCACAAGGTACCACATCTCCACACCAGAACCGGCAATCCATACCAATCCACAGATTTACTTCTGCAGCCAAACGCAGCCCCTAGCGGTCACAACCACACCACAATCTTGCCCTCCTCCAATAATTCACCCAGCATTCTTTCACTGGCACAGCTCCAAAAAAAAGAAGCCGTTCATATTTCATCACAGTTCGATTCTGGATTCCTCCTACCCAACATTTGAATTTCCCACAGTCAGACACTGCTTCCGCTTCTGCAACCAATGCGCTAACTCGCACTGAAGGCCTTACTTTAAGTTCCAAGTTTCAAAGGTTAGTAAAACAAAAACATCGGGATCCATGGACATCACAACCACAACCATTGACACTGGGCACACATCCAACCAGACAAACGGCAGTACATCTTGATAATACAGGTAAGTACAACATTAAAAACTGTAAGTGTACAACAGGAGCTGGAGAGGTAGCTGCCATCATGGTGCTACCATCTTAAAGGCAATGCAAATAAAACAAACATTGAACCACATGCGACAGACCATGGACTAAAAATAAACAAAATATTCTCAAATTTTGATAGGTAGGTAGTATGGCAATAAATCATGCTAGGGGCTCCATGACAAGAGGGGATGAAGTCCTGACTACAGCCCTGACTGAGTTGTGAACCAGGTGCAAGAGTGAATGTGACTGAGTAGCCAATGCCAGCTCAGCACTCCTGGAGGAGAAAGGTGGTCTTCCTTACAGCAGTGTGGGCACTGATTACAGAAGTGGTGAACAGCATGCAGTAGATGGAGCAGGGACATATTCCTGTTTGTACCATGCTGAATGCATGCAGCAGCTTTCAAGCTCGTGCATGTATGGGTGCTCGCACAGGAGAAACGAAACCGGATAATGAGAAGTAAGGACATAGTATGCTGCCTTCTAACTGGGCGGACACCTGCCAGCTGCCAGGGGACAGGACCGACCCTAAACAGAAAAACCCTTTATGACTTGTATGGCTGAAGGCTTCTCTGTGAAAGTCAATAGTAGGCAGCTAGATGGTTAGCATGAAGCTAACAAAAAATAGCATATTCAAACACTCTGTGAGTGAGCAATTTATATTTTTAATCACAATGGGGTACATTACTTGGTCACAAGGGAGAACCATAAATGACTGTGCTAAAGCCCTCCAGCTATTATACCATAATATTATTTAAAAACAAAATTCATATTTTTAAAAATAATGCTACTATATAATGTAAAATCTATTCCTTTTCATCTGCATGTACTGATTAGAATCATTGAGATAGTTTAGTAAGACACTATCCTTCGACATTCCTCGATAAATGGCTACACAGTCATTCTACAGTATGTGTCTGCAAGTGAAGCATTGGTCTCCTAGCACAGAAATAAAATATGTTAGATGCCATTATAGCATACATGAGAGATACATTTTAATATCAATTGAAGGTAGGAGGGTAAAACTGAAAATACACCTCTTAAAGAGTAGTTTGTTTAAATGAAGAAATAAAATGACACATATTTTTCACCTCTTAGTGGCAGTTAAACATGGCGGAGTTTATTTCTAATGTTTGTTATTTCTGTAAATATCTCAATTAACATGCATTCAGAGAGGAATTTCTTGTTGTTATATGGAAGCTTATATCTGGTTAACAAAAATTGTTCTAACAATATATGTCTAGGTTGTATAGTTTCCAAGATATGATAATTTGTTTGTGAAAGTTTAGCAAGAATATAATTCTGGTTTGTATGCATTATGCTGTATTATAATATTTATAGGACCATTATGAATACACTGACTATTGTCACCATAAAGAAAACTCACTGATAACATTACTATTTGTGCAGTTTTAATAGCTTGTATCGTTTACAAAATATTTACATTTGTTTATCTTATGCTTTCTAAGTTGATTTTTGAGAAAACGCTCTGAAATGCAAGGGTATGTGTAGGCTGCTAGAGGTGTGACATTCCACACCACATACGTGCTAATGAGTTAAAAGGACTCCTTTAACATACATGACAGGTAAGTATTTTGCCATCTTTGAAGAAAGACATTTATGCATTTAGGTACTGCAGGAGACTTGACATTTAACAGGAAGATGACATTCTCTTTCAGATTCAGTCCAGTTCCTATCGGACACATCCATTTCAAACATCAGTAGAAGCACAATGTATGAGCAGCTTAGCTGCGTTTTACTTATATATAGATAAAAAACATCTGTAAACCCTGGAACTGAGACAGGGAAAACCAACTTTAACTTCTTTACTAATCCAAAGTACTAACAATAGGCAGTCCAAAATAATACGCCTGCCCTCCTCTTCAACTGCCTCGCAAAGAATTCTGAAGGAACGGAACTGATTTGTTGTTATAGCAGCAAACTTGCACAACCTTTACTAACTATTAAGGAATCTTATTACTGACCCAAACTCCTTTAGGTGAAGCAGCAGGATGCATGAGGAAAATTGTTGTGATGGTGGCAGTAAAGATGATGTTAAACTGCACTTAGGCTTTATACAAATTTAGCAACATTACCCTTGGGCATTCCTCCATAAATTATGTTGTTCACTTTGAGTGTACTGGGGCATGAGGAACAGCCGAGTGCAATGTGCAATTCTAGGGTAACTCAGAGATCCATCCATATTATAACTCCTAAAAATGTATTGTTACCATTAACATTTTATTTATAATTATATATTATTTACATTAGTCTTCTACAGTTACTGAAAATCAGATTGCTCTAGTAAGTTCATTATAGAAATATAAGTAATCAGGTTGTCTCATTGGACCAATTACAATCCCAATTAAAATCCTTTTATCTGAAGAAAGATCTAGGGATGTTGTGAATATCCAGAAGGAAATACCAACAGCAAAAATACAAAATTAACACACCAGAACTGGATACTGAGCACAAAATATAAAAGTAACTTGGAAGAATAGAGCCTAGTAAATCATACTACCAGTACTGCAAAAACTACATAGAATGATATTCACTGTCTGAAGTACACACACACACACACACACACACACACTAGGGATAGCAATGAATAAGAAATTAGAAAACAAATCTGCAACTGCAGGAGCTTGAATTTCTTTGGAGAAGGGTACTGGGTGTAATCGTTCAAAATGGAAATCTGGGTAAAAAGATAAGGTAAATTTCACACCTGAGAGATTGGGGGATATGCAATCATCATTAATTTGAATTTAGTTTATCATTTGCTAACCAGTGTCAGTATCAGTGACTCAGCGATTAACATACTTGTCTTTGATGCTGGATAGTTAGAAGACTGTAGTCCTATTTCCAGACTAGGATTCATCTTCCAGTACTGAAATTTCAGTGCAATACAAGTGGTGGAGGGTACTGTACTATACAGTGTGCTTTTCTTTGGATATGATGCTAAACCAAAATCTCATTTGCCAGAGTTGGCAGTAGCTTAGGTAGACGTAAAAGATACTGCACCAGATTTCCCCTCCTCAGTATGAATACCTCAGTTCTACTGAAAAGTAGCTGTTAGCCTAGTGAAACTCACCTGGTCAAAAAAGTACAAATAAATAAAAGAAAAGAAAATTAAATGAAATAAAAAATGGCACAAGGTCTGCAAACTTACAAGACCATGTATAAATTATATATATGTACACACGGATTCACTTCATAACACTGAAAGCTCAAAACACTGAAACCAAAACACTGAAACTTCAAAATCTTGAAAACTCAAAACACTGAAAACACATCATACGTATACTGAGTTTAAACAACATAAATCTTAGCACTTTCCACCAAGTGTAAGCAGGGGGGCAAGCACACCCCCTGCTGCTTATATATATCAACTCCAAGATTGCACTTCACTACACTAAGTGCAATCTTGGAGGTGATATATTTAAGTAGCAGGGAGTGTGGGGGGAGCAGCCCCCCCACATGAGGGATGCAGGGTGGCTTGCCCCCCCTGCTTACACTTGGTGGAAAGTGTTAAGATTTATGTTGTTTAAACTCAGTATATGTATGATATGTGTTTTCAGTGTTTTGAGTTTCAGTGTTTTGAATTTTCAGTGTTTTGAAGTTTCAGTGCTTTGGTCTTCTATATTATGAAGTTTTCTCATTTTCAGTGTTTTGAGCTTTCAGTGTTATGAAGTGAATCCGTACACACACACGTATATATATGTGTGTGTGTATTTTTTATATATATATATATATATATATATATATATATATATATATATATATATATATATAAAATGCTTACCATGTAGTCCATTGACTTCATAGTTGGTTGATGTTCTGCATGGCTTGTATTTTCAGTGGAATGCAAAGCAGACTGATCATTCTTATACATTAAAGTGGAGCAGTAAAGAATTCACTGAAGTTGTGGTTATTCAACTGTAAAGTTGTTATATTTAAGTTAGGATTTTAGGTCAACGTTAGGTTTAATGTTAGTTCATGTGGGTAATGGAATTGCTTTATTCCTTTTTTGAGTATGGTATTATTAAGTATTGTTTGTGTGGGGGGCAACACTGTGGCTCAAAGGTAAGATTTCTGCCTCAGTGACTTCAGGTCACTAACTGTGTGAAGTTTACATTTTCTCCTTGTTTTTGTGTAGGTTGTCTCAGCCAAGCACATATACATTTTGGCTGATGGGCTACACTCGATTTTCTATGAGTCTCTGTGCATGTGTAAATCTGCTTAAAAGATTGCTGTCAAATAGTTAAAACCTGACTGACTTGCTGACTAATTGAGTTACAACTTTCAATCAAAATTCATCAAGCTCAGTCAGTCAGAAGTAGAGTATCTGATATGCCCCCTTCCAGGACCCACAGTAAAGCCTGTCTTGTGGATGAGACAGGGTTGCGCTTTGATTACATGGGTTTGGATTCATTAGTGCACACACACACACACACACTCACACACACAAATGAGCGCTTGTGCACATGCACACACATACACAAATATTGTTGTTGTCGTTTGGTTTTTCCCAGTTAGGGGTCGCCACAGCGGAACTCTGGTCCACTAATGATTGGTAGTAGATTTTCACGAATGCCAAGGTGCCAGCTCGACGTTCAACCTTCAACGAAGGCACACGCATACACAAATACACCTCCTAAATTATTAGGGCAAGAAAATGTCCCTCAATATGAACAGAGGTAAATCCCAGAGATGAAATAAGAAATCTAAACTGTGTAGCTAGACAAAACGATCCTATAATGGCACATAAAGAAATTAACATGCACAAAACACCTCAGAGTCTGAGGTGCTTTGTGCATGTTGAATTCATTGTGTCATTAAAGGATCATTTTGTCTAGCTACACATTGGTTTGTATTTCTTATTTCATCTCCTAATTTATTAGGATTGTCATATTAACCAGAGACATCTGCAGTCGAGACAAAAAACTAAATAAGGTAAGCTCTAAAATCTTCCATAATACACTTTCCTTATTTGAGTATAGGGATCCCATTTTAAAAAATTTGTATCAGATGTTTTGTCTTGTAAACATCAACAAAGGCATCCAAATTCCCTATTGTATTCTGAATTAATATCTAAGAAAGGCTTAGCTTGTTTAGTAACTTATTTTTCTAGTTGTTGACCATGTAGGGGGTTGGCTACAAGGCCCTTTTTGGGCATGCCCAGGGCCCACTGAAGAGCAAATACATTACTAAAGGAAGAAGGAAAGTTACATTACATGATTAATTCAATTACATTACAAAGTTAAATACATTTTGCATACAAAGAGAGTATGTTACACTTTAGACAGTACAGTGTCTACATTTTGTAGTTCAGAAAGGCATTTTGTGAACCTACATATCCATTTCATGTATAATTTATTTTCCACCATGTCAATAACATTTATATTTGTATTCTGAGAATTGGTCCACTTTAAATTTGGTTTGAAAAAGATGCAACAATAGTTGGTTATAAACATTTGTAGAACGTTCTCTCCAACAAGCAGGTCCTATCAAAAAGAATGATTTTTTTTTCACAAATAACTACCAAATGGCAAGTCTTCTCAGTGTTAGGGTATAATCTTTGCTTTTTCTTAAGGTGTAAGATGAGGTTCTTATTGAGAGTTTTACTGAAAGGTGAGGGCATTGATATTGGTTAATTTATTTATAAAGGGAAATTATATGCAACTGGGTATCTCTTTCACTCACTAGTAACAGATATGTTCTGTGTAATAAAAGGAAGGTGTGGGCACTGAAGTCAGAGAGATGCATGAACCTACAAATCCCTTTCTGTTCAGTCTAGATCATCCTGGTAGCACGTGATAGAGTTAATAAGATTACTGAAGGTACATAACTCTAGTTTTAGCAAGAACCGAATTCTCTGCTATTGCTTTTCTTGGTCACTCATTATGTTCTGACATAAACACCAGTCAGATTGTTGGACCCAAGTAATACTAAATACATGTTACCCTTTCTATAACTGCTAGACAGAAAGAATGCTGGGCTTCTGGTAGATTTCTGTCTACTTACATCCGATAGGTTACACTTCACATAAGCATAGTGTTCTCTTGCCCTATACAGGCTATGCCTGATGGACTCCAAAGGCTCAGCATTGAATGGATCCATCTGTATTGATACCATAAAGAATTTCTCTGCTGCCTTCAGCACGTGTTTCTTGTATTTATAGTGACATGCTTCTGATTTTGTTAATTGATATTTAATTGCTTATTGTTAACTTTAAGATCTGGATACATGTAATTAAAAAGAATCCACTCTAATCAATACTATTAGCATAAAAATAAACATATTAACTAAAATGAAAACAAACAAAAGCAAAAATGGAAATAATTGTTTTTGCATGCCCCTGCATGCCTGATCTGGGGGTAAAAGCTCCCCAAACTTTAATATGCTAACTCCCATTGTCACACAATTGGGCATATAGATAATATCCCTGCACAAAGCCTGACAGTGGAAAATAAAAGTCAAATTGTAGCTACAGTTTACAAAAATAACTCAGAAGTGTCAAACACAGCAAAAGAATCCACAACTTTTATTTTTAAAACAGGAACAATAGACTTTATCCCCATTCTTAGTCCCTACTCTAGTTTCTAAGTTGCTTTTTCAACAAAATGCTGTACAAAAGTAAAAATCTGAAGACAATGGCACTGAACAAAAGCAGTAGATCTGATATCAATGTATGTGACAAAGGTACTGGATCTTATAAAACATTCATTTATACTTCAAACTAAAAAGCAAATCTTACCATGCAGCTAATACTGATACCTGCTCAAAGTTAATGTTTTTGAACACTCCAGTTCCGCAGACTTTAAAAAAAAAATACTTTTCTCTAAACCTTACTAATGCATGTGACTGCTAAACTTACACTTGCCCCTAACCCTAATCCTGCAAACTAGCTTAGAAAAAGCATTTCCATTGCACTAGTACTGCACAAGATACCCAAGATATTTGGACAGACAGACACACAAATCACGCTTAATTTATGCCCTTACTTAATCCTTATTCTCGACCTAACCAACGCATACACTCTCAGAAACACCCCACCCCTATGCTAAAACCCATAAGATATTTGCAGGTTTCAACATTATTTTTCCAAATTCCCACTTACCTTTCCCACATCTCTTCATCCAAAATCTTAAATTTTGAAATAAAATGGAACAGTATCATTTACTTGGTTGACAAACAGCCAGTTCAAAAGAGTGAATGACACCTGTATATGAATACACACACACACACACACACACACACACACACACACACACACACACACACACACACACACACACGTACAAACAACAAACACAAAACGGCAATAATTTTAGATAGAATCTAAAATGATGAAAAAAATACAAAAACTAAAATATTTTTTGCAGGTGGACAAGTCCGCCAGCTCTCCCCACACCTTCTGCTAATTATACACACCAACTCTGAGATTGCACAACAGTGGGGTAAGAACACATTCTCCAACCATTTCCCATAGAAAGCATTCAGCAAGATAAACCACATACAAACAGGGCTTTTCTAAGAGTTCGATTTTATTTCAAACCACAAAAAGCGTTCACTCTTCTGAGCATTTGCTGTTCCACAGTGTAGCCACACATAGGTTCATAGGTAGGTACTAGGCTATCTGCCCGAAGGCATTTATAAGCCTAGCCAGAATGTGTTGGCTTTCGTCGCCCCCTTAGATTAGTTCCCTGTGCCTCTGTCCAGCAGAGCCACTGCAGTGATCCCCGGGGTAAACTTTCTGTTTCCCATCCACTCATCAGGTTTTCTCTTGAAGAGTGCTAGTGAGGAGCTCTGCCTAATGTAGATTGGACTCTTGTCCCAAAGCATGGGAAGTCTCTGGGACAGGAATCTATCCCTCCAGCACGTCCTATTTATTGTTGTGGTGAGGTTTAGATCCCTAGAGCATGTGGCTCGAGGGGATAAGGTTTTCTTTAGGTGGAGCATGTCCACCAATTCTGGGTTGGACATGGCCTTGTATGTCAGGCAGAGATCACCTCTGAGTAGGCAGTATGCAACTGAGTACAGCTGGAGTTTCTTCAGTCGAGCTGCATAGGGCATCTGTTTAAGGCCAGTGATCCTCTTGGTGAGGTACTTCTGTGGTCTTTCCAGCTGTTGCAGGTGTCTTGTAAGGTACATCCCAAATGGGGCGTTGTACTATGATGGGTCTGATGAGTGATGAGTAGAGGGGCACAATGACCTCTTTTGATCTGGATGCAAACCCTTTTGTGATTAGGTGGGTCACATAGAAGGATTTTCTAACCACTTTGGCAATGTGATTATCAAATGAGAGATTACTATCTACTTGGGTCCCCAGATCCCTTATTACATTTTCCGTATTTAGGGGACTACCACTAGTTTGTGGGTACTTTGTTTTTTCCAAAGGGGATGACTATGCACTTTTTGGCATTTAGCTTGAGGCCATGATTTTGACACCAGGTATCCATCTCAGTGAGAATCTTTTGGAAGATGTCTGTGTCAGCTGGAGAGTCAATTATAGCCCCTAGTTTGCAGTCATCTGTGAACTTGGTCAGCCATAGTCCTCATGTGCTTGCCTGTACCTCTGAGATGTATATGCCGAACATGAGGGGTCCTAGAACTGAGCCCCGGGGAATGCCACTTGTAACCGGTTTAGAGTCAGACCTAGCTCCCGCAACTCTCACCATATGGGTTCTGTCTGTGAGCCAATTGGCAGCCCATCTTGTGACATAGGGGTTTATGATCAGGCTGGTGAGCTTGTCTATAACACTAGAATGGGGAATGGTGTCGAAGGCCTTCGTGAGGTCTAGGTAGGCTGTGTGTACCACCTTTCCCTCGTCTATAGCCTTGGTAACTATTTCAAAGAAGTCCACCAGGTTTAGGAGGCATGATCTACCCTTAACAAAGCCAAACTGGGTAGGGCCCAGTGTTTGGCGGTTCCCAATGTCTCGGTTAATGAGTTCCCATGGTGATGCACTCCATAGCCTTGCAGACCAAGCTAGTCAGGCTTATAGGGCAATAGTTCCCGGAGTCTGTTGTGGCTCCACCTTTGTGGAGTGGAATAACCGTTGCTGTGCACCACTCTATGGGTATGTAGCCTGTGGAGAGGTTGAGATTGAACAGTATGTTTAGGTGAGGGGTTAGTTCATCTTTGAGCTCATGTAGGACGCAGCCTGGGACACCGTCTGGTCCCATTGATGCTGTGTTTTTGGCTTTGGAGAGGGCTCTTTTAACCTGAGTGTCTGTGATTTCAGGGGCTCTACATTCTTCTGGTATGGTTATGGGCCTTTTTGGGGGAGAGAGGGGTGTGAAGTTGGCAATATCGGTTGGTTCAGTGTATTTTGTGCCATTCTGCACTAACTCCGAGCAGATCTGAGCATTTCCACTTAGATTCTTGACATAGCTAAAGAATGCCTTGTGGTTATCTTTGGAGTCCTTGGCAATTTTTATTTCGAAGCTCCTCTTGGATGATTTTATGAGGGATTGTAGTTTCTTGCTGATACTGATCAGGGATGTCTTCCCTTCTTGAGATTTTACTCTTTTCTGTACTAGTTTCCTCCTTATATTGTATAGCCTGTTTATGGCAGGGGTCCACCAGACTGGTTTCCTTTTCTTGGAAAAGTGAGTCTTGGTTTTGCTTGGGATAGCACAATCCATGCATTCTTGTAGGTGCCTATAGAATGCATTGGTAAAGGATTTTGCAGCTTGACAGCGTTATCCTTTAGCATGGGGGCTTTGAAACTTTCCACCTCAGTCTTAAGTAAAATGAAGTTTGCTTTTGAAAAATTTTTCATGGTGGTTTCCTTGTCTGGGGGTGGGGGCAGAATGTGGATATCCAAAGTGATTTATTTATGGTCAGATCTAACCAGCGAGGAGTTGACCTCCGGTATGGAACACAGTTCACCTATGTTAGTGTTAACCAGGTCTAATATGCTGTCACCTCTGGTGGGAGTGTTGACCAGTTGATCCAGGGCATTTGAGTTTATAAATTCTAGGAAATGTTGGGCAAGGGAGTTAGTACTTGAGTAGTTCTACCAGTTAATATTTGGGTAGTTGAAATCACCCAATATTAGGGTGTTTGGTAGGACCTTTATGTTTCCCAGTGTTTCCAGAAACATGAATGGGGGTCTTGGGACATGGTGGGTGATCTGTAGCAAGCTATAATTTGAATTGCAGTTTTGCCCGTTGTTAGTTGCACGTGGATGATCTCTGAAGCATCGTGCAGTGGCAGTAACCTGGAGGTGTGGGTATCCTTGATGAATATGGATATTCCCCCACCTTTTGTATTTTGGTCTGGGTTCTGTGGCCGAAATGTATGGTATGAGTTGTAGCCTGGTAGTGCTGGAGTGCTCTCTGGAGCCTTAAACCAGGTTTCTGTTATTGCACATATATCGATTTTCTCCATACTGAGGAGAGCCTCGAGTGCGTGCATTTTGAGGTTTAGACTTCTGGCATTGAGTAGCATTACCCTCAGTTTTTTGTTACTTGTGCTATTTACGGCGGTAGGTTTGTCTTTTCAGCCTTGCCTAAAAAAGGCACTATGGGGGTGGCAAGAGCCTTGGCCAGTATTCAAAAGCCTAAGGGTGACAGGTGCAAGCTGTCTCTAGCGAAGCAGCATGGCTTGTTGAGCATGTCATTCCAGGCGGACAGACACTGGATCCCCTTTGAATGACACCAGAAACTTAGCCAATTGTTGAAATTTATAATTTTTTCTTTATACCGTGGTATAATTCTTGGTGAAGGCAAGATGCTACTCAGGGTCATACCAGCCTGAGCTACGTGATCAGAGAGCTCTTCCATGTCTCTTTTCCTGTAGTCCAGGGAGGTACAGCTCAGGTCATTCACACCAACATGGACAATGACAGAGTCGTATTTGTACTTGTTCTGGAGTGACTTGAGTGCTTGTGTTATGTGGCGGATCCTGGCACCCAACAGACAGCTAACAGTAACCTTTTCCTTATTCAACCTAGTGAGTGGGATGTCAGTGTGCCTGTCTATAGAGTGACCTATTACTAGTATGTTGGGTATGTTATTTTGCCTTAAAGGCTGTGATTGCGTGGCACACTGGTTTTGTGAAGTATGTGTTTCATGGTTTGTGTTGGGGGGGGGGGTGGAGGTTGCTTGGATGTCAGCTTTGGAGGTCTCTGTTGCTTTTGCAGATTTTTATTTAGAGCCTCCGAGTATGTTTTCCTGTATTTATGTGTGTTTTTTGCCGGTGCTGGTTTAATGGGTCTATGTGAGACTGGTGGTGTGATGCCACTATTTCCCTTCTCCTCTTGACTGTCTGATCCAGTCTTGGGTTGAAAGAACTTAGCCACCAGTTTGGCTGTATAATTGCATCTCTCGTATGTATTAGTGTTTGGTGGAAGGAGGAGAGGGTTGTCTATGTACATGAGGCAGTTGTAACATTGCCTCAAAATGCCCAGATTCACCAGTTGAACTGGAGAGTACACCTGAAACTGCCCTTTGGACATGCCTGGATAGGTACAGTGAACTGCTTTACTGAATGTCTGGTAAGGTGGAATAGAGAGCCTTGTCCTTCTGTACAGTATAAGGGAGTCTAGTGCTATGGTTTATAAGTACTTGCTATGAGTTTTGAGCAAGTGCCAGGCTGATAAATAAATGGCTTGAGTGCTTAAGTTGAAAGTTTATCTAGTTCCAAGGGAAAAATTGAAGAGGAGACTTTGTGGAGTCGGGAATAGTTATACCCAACTAACTGGCGCTGCCCGGCACGCAAAACCGGGCAAATGTGTTTTTTATAGCAGGGAAATGAAAGAGACAGAAATGAGCCCAAAATGGCCAACAAACTACTAATTTCTGGGCTGAAACCACTCCTCCAGGGACAGATAGGTTCTCAAAGCTCCCCTCTCTCACAAGTGAACAGAGAAACATCCTTCTATCCAAGTAAGGTATGGGCAAACACAGAGATTTGTAACACAGCCCTGAATTCAGCACTAACCTGAAAACTGGACTGTACTAGCTTAGAAAAGTGGGAAACAAGTATATATATGCTTAGAAAAGTGGGAAACAAGTATATATATATATATATATATATATATATATATATATATATATATATATATATATATATATATATACATATATGTTCATAGGTTCATAGGTTCATACTACGCTATCTGCCCTAGGGCATTTATAAGCCTAGCCAGAGTGTGTTTGGCTTTCGCCACCCATTTTAAATGAATTTTGCTATGACCTTTTTCGAGGTTAGTATACTGTGCCTCTGTCTAACAGTGACACAGAAGTGATACCCGGAGTAAACCTACGATATCCCATCCACTCATCAAGATTCCTCTTGAAGAGAGTCAATGAGGGACTCTGCCTAACCTGGACTGGGATTTTACTCTAGAGTGAAGGGAGCCTCTTGGTTATGAATCTGTCCCTCCAGCATATCCTATTTATTTCAATGCTGAGATTCAAGTCCCTCGAGCGCGTAGCTCGATGGGATTTGGATTTTCTGAGGTGCAGCATGTCCATTAATTCTGGGTTGGACATGGCTTTATAGATTAGGCATAGATCACCTCTGAGCAGGCAGTATACCACTGAGTAGAGCTGGAGTTTCTTTAACTGGGCAGTATATGGCATCTGTTTGAGCCCTTTGATCCTCTTGGTGAGGTTCTTTTGGGGTCTTTCCAGTTGCTGCAGGTGTCTGGTAAGGTACATCCCAAAAGGGGCATTGTACTCAATTATGGACCTGATGAGGGATGAGTAAAGAGGCACGATGACCTCCCCTGATCTAGATGTGAATCCCTTCATGATTAGGTGGGCTATATAAAATGTTTTTCTAACCACTTTGGCCACGTGGTTTTCAAATGAGAGATTGCTATCAACTTGGGTCCCCAGGTCCCTCATTACTTCTTCCGTACTTAATGGATTACCACCTATGTGGTAATTTGTGAGCACTTTGTTTTTGCCAAAGGGGATGACTATACACTTTTTGGCGTTTAGCTTGAGGCCATGGCTCTGGCACCAGTTGTCTGTTTCTATGAGGCCCTTTTGTAGGATGCTTGTGTCGGCTAGAGAGTGGATTATGGTGCCTAGTTTGCAGTCATCTGTGAACTTGGTCAGCCACAGTCCTTCCATGTTGGCCTGTACCTCCAAGAAATATATACCAAACAAGAGAGGTCCCAGGACTGAGCCTTGTGGGACGCCACTTGTAACTGGTTTGGAGTCTGACATGGCTCCAGCAATTCTAACCATGTGGGTTCTGTCCTTGAGCCAGTTTGCAACCCATCTAGTGACATATGGATTTATATTTAAGCTGGTGAGCTTATCTATAACGCCCGAGTGGGGTATTGTATCAAAGGCTTTTGCGAGGTCCAGGTAGGCTGTGTGGACTACCTTCCCCTCGTCAATGGCCTTGGTGACTGTTTCAAAGAAATCAACCAGGTTTAAGAGGCAGGATCTGCCCTTAACAAAGCTGAACTGTATAGGATCCAGTGTCTGTAGGTCCCCAATCTCTTTATTTATGAGGTCCATGATGATCCTTTCCATAGCTTTGCAGACCAAGCTAGTCCGGCTTATGGGGCGATAATTTCCAGGATCCGTTGAGGCACCACCTTTGTGGAGAGGGACCACTGTTGCTGTACGCCACTCTTTGGGTACAAATCCTGTAGTAAGGCTGAGATTGAACAGTAGTTTTATGTTTGGGTTTAGCTCTTCCTGGAGTTCATGTAGGATGCAGCCCGGGACACAGTCTGGTCCCATTGATGCTGTGTTTTTTGCTTTGGAGAGGGCGGCTCTTACCTGAGCATCTGAGATGTCAGGGGGGCAGGACTCTGCTGGGATAGATATTTGCCCTTTTGGTGGGGGGGGGGAGAAGTTTGCGCTGAACCTGTCAGCTAGAATGTTGGCAATGTCTGTGGGTTCAATTTATTTTTTGTCATTTTAGACTAATTCTGAGCATATCTGGGAATTCCCACCCAGGTTCCTAACATAACTAAAGAAAGCTTTGTGATTATCCTTAGTGTCCTGTGCAATTTTTCTCTCAAAGCTGGCCTTAGACGATTTTATGAGTGCCAGTAGTTTTTTGCTAATACTGATCAGAGATGCCTTCCCTTTTTGGGATTTTGCTCTATCATGTAGTAGCTTCCTCCTTCTGTTGTATAGTTTGTTTATGGCTGGGGTCCACCAGACAGGACATCTGCCTTTGGAGGATTGGGTCTTGGTTTTATTTGGGATTGCATGATCCATGCATTGCTGAAGGTGTTCAAAGAATGCGTTTATAAAGGATTCTGCAGTCTGGGCCGTATTTTCTACAGGCCCGGGGGCTTTGAAGGATTCCACCTTGGTTTTGAGTAGTGTGAAATTTGCTTTAGAAAAGTTTTTCACTGTGGTTTTCTGGGCAGGGGGTGGGGTTGGGATGTGAATATCCATTGAGATTAGTTTATGGTCTGATCTTACCAGTGAGGGATACACTTCTGGTCTGGAGCATAGAGCCCCCATGTTGGTGATGATCAGGTCCAGTATGTTTTCCCCTCTTGTGGGAGTGGTAACAAGTTGTTCCAGAGCATTTGAGTTTATAAATTTTAGGAACCTTTGGGCTAGGGTGTTGGAGCTACAGTAATGCTCCCAGTCTATGTTTGGGTAGTTGAAGTCACCCAATATAATGGTGTTTGGAGAGACCTTCATATTTTCCAGTGTTCTCAGGAAGGCCGAGTGGGGTTCTGGGTTTGGGAGGGAGGTCTGTAGCAGGCTATAAACTGGAAGGCAGTTTTACCCACTTTTAGTTGCACATGGATAGTCTCTGATGCTTTGTGCTGTGCCACCAACCTGGAGGTGTGGGTATCTTTGACGAATATTGATACTCTCCCTCCTTTTGTGGTTTGGTCCAAGTTTTGGGGCCAAAACGCATGGTATGAGGTATAACCTGGTAGTGCTGGGGTGCTCTCAGGAGCCCTAAACCAGGTTTCTGTTACTGCACAGATATCAATGTTCTCCATGCTAAGGAGAGTTTCGAGTGCGTGCATCTTGAGGTTTAGACTTCTGGCGTTGAGTAGCATTACTCTTAGTTTCTTATCCCTTGTGATACCTATGGAGATGGGTTTGCCTTTTGAGCCTTGACTAAAAAAGGCACTATGGGGGTGGCAAGAGCCTTTGCCAATATCTGAAAGCCCAGGGGTGACAGGTGCAAGCCGTCCCTAGCGAAGCATCGTGGCTTGTCAAGCATGTCATCCCAGGCTGACAGGCATTGGATCCCCTTTGAATGACACCAATACTTAAGCCAATTGTTGAAATTGATCATCTTGTCTTCATATTGTGGCATCATTCTTGGTGAGGGTAAGATGCTACTCAAGGTCAGGGTCATACCGGCCTGGGCTACATGCTCAGAAGTTCCTCTATGTCTCTTTTCATGTAGTCCAGGGAGGTACATCTCAGGTCATTCGCACCAGCATGGACAATGACTTAGTCATATTTGTACTTGCCTTGGAGTGACTTGAGTGCTTGTGTTATGTGGCGGATCCTAGCGCCTGCCAGGCAGCTCACAGTGACCTTCTCCTTGTTCAGCCTGGTGAGCGGGACGTCAGTGTGCCTGACGATAGGGTCACCTATTACAAGTGTATCAGGTGTGTTGTTTAGCCTTAAGGGCTGTGACTGTTCGGCACACTGGCTTTGTGAGCTATGTGTTGCACGTGTTTTGTTTTGGGGTAGTGGTTGCTTGGGTGTCTGCTTTGGAGGTCTCTGCTGCTTAGGCAGATTTTTATTTAGAGCCTCAGAGTATGTTTTTGTGTGTTTATGTGTTTGGTTTGCTGTCGTGGTAGGTCTATGTGAGACTGGAATTGTAGTGAGTGTGGTTTCCTTCTCCTCCTGACTGGTTACGCCAGTACTGAGTTGAGAAAGCTTAGCCTCCAGTTTGCCTATATGGTTGCATCTCTCACATGTGTTGGAATTTGTTGGGAGGAGGAGAGGGTTTTCTGTGTACATGAGGCAGTTGTAACATTGCCTCAAGATTCCCAGATTCTCCAGCTGGACCGGAGAGGAGATTGACAACTGACCTTTGGACATGCTAGAATAGTATTGGGAATTCCTTTAGAATTGAAAAAAAGGGCCAATGGGGAACAAGGTACTCAAGAGGAGTTTGTGAGGGTGTAGTGCTTTTACATTTTTTAGTGCTGACTTGTATAATTGCTTTAGTGAGCAAGTGCCAGGCTTTAGAGTAGGAATAGGGTGTTTATTATGAGAACTAGATCAGTTCTAAGGGAAAAAGTGAAGAGCAGACTTTGTGGAGCTGAGAATGGTTTAAACCCAATTAAGCGGAGCTGCCCAATGCTGCGCTATGCGCAAAATCGCTCAAAGATGCGCCAAAGCGTGTTTTATACAGGGGACTTGAAAAAGCTAGAAATTGGCCCAAAAAAGACAATGGACTACCAGATTCTTGTGCTGGGAACACTCCTCCAGGGATAAATAGGCTGCTCTAAGCTCCCCACTGCCACTGGTGAACAAAGAAGCCTCCCTTTATCCAAGAAAGGAAATGGGCAACACAGGAACTTTCCAAAAGTCCAGAATACAGCAAAGCCTGTATTTGGACTACACTAGGTCAGGAAAGATGGGAAACAAGGATAATTTTTTTTGTTTTTTTTTTCTTTTTTGCAACAG